>NC_056726.1:443426237-443688737 GCF_019279795.1 Protopterus annectens
TCGCCTCTGGCCGGGTCACAGAGAGTCCCTTGTTTAGGTGACATTCCTGAGCCCACCACAAGAATTCCTTTTGAAGGCAAGGTATTATTTGAATGACAGTGTCCAAATCTTGGCAGTGCTGTGTCCATACATTTTGAGATACCATTGCAGCTTCCTCATATGCAGTTTGGCATTGGGAAGCACCAGAATACAAGATGCCATGAACCCTAATGCTTGAAGGACTGTCCTTGCAGTCAGCACGGACTGATGAGATAGTTGATGGAAGTAAAGTGACAGACTCTTTTGTTTGTCCGGGGTTAAAAAGGCCATCTGGCTGCTGTATTCAGTCTCACACCCAGAAAGCACATGTCTTGAGAGGGTACTAGACTGGACTTTATTTCGCTCACAGAATACCCTAGGCATCTTAGCACTGCTATGACATATTCCAGATGCTGTAGAAGGTGTTCCTTTTCTTGAGCCAGAATCAGGCAGTCGTCCAAGTAAGGATAAATTTGAATGCCTTGAAGCCTGAAGTAAGCTATCACTGGAGCCAGAACCTTTGTGAATACTCTGGGCAGTAGATAAGCCAAAGGGCAATGCAGAGAACTGATAATGAAAATCTCCAGTTCGAAACGCAAATACTTTCTGCAACTTAGCCTTATGGGCACATGAAGGTAAGCTTCCTTGAGATCCAAAGTTACCATCCAGTGATCCTTGCCCAGCAGAGGTAACAGTTGCTGTAACGTCAACATCTTGAACTTGGGAATGTCCAGATAAGTGTTGAGGATAGATAAATCCAAAATTGGTCTCCACATGTTCCCCTTCTTTGGTACTAGGAACAGGCGAGAATAAAATCCAAGCCCCTTTCTGACACAGGGACTGGCTGAATAGCCCCTATCTGGAGTAACTGAGAAACTTGCTTGTGAGCCTCTTTTCTTTGTGGAGGAGGAACATCTGGCATGCCTTTGAAAGGGGCATTGTGTGGAAATAAAATCTGTACCCGTGATGAATGATATCCAGCACCCATCTGTCTTGAGTGATTAAATCCCAATTTTCTTTGAAAAGAGACAATCTTCCTCCCAAAGGAGCTGCCAGACGAGAGTCCACTGGCAGCTGAAAAGGCAGGTCATTGGTTCTGCTTACGAAAGGACTGACCCCTGCCCTCACCAGAAGTCTGAGCAGGTGAACTGTCTGATCTAGGCCTAAACGAACCTTGAGCCCTGCCCCTACCACGTCTAGACCTACCCCTAGACTGGGAACCATAAGCAGGATATGTCCACCCCTTAGCAGGCCAATTTCTACTAAACTTTGGAGGCTGCACCTGCAAAAAATCTTTAACAGTCTGCATAGACTTAGCTTTGTCCTCCATTTTCTTTAAAACTGCTTCCACAGGCGGTCCAAACAACACATCAGACTGTAAAGGAGCATCCAAAATCCTGGTCTTAACATGCTCAGCTAAAATCTGATCCTTCAACCATGCATGTCTGCGAAGAACAGAACTAGTAGCAGCCACCCTCGAGGAGGCCTGAACAGCATCAAAACCACACTGCAAAGAATGCTTACCCACTTGTTCAGACACATGAACCAAATCCAGCAATTCTTTACACTCAATACCTTCCGCCAAAGCATCCACCTTAGATTTCAATTGTGAAAGGAGATAATTCTGATATTTCAGCATATGAAATTGACAATTCAACGCCCTCATGGCTAGAGTGGAAGAAGTATATACTTTCTTACCCCACCTATCCAAAGCCCTTGCCTCTTTATCAGAGGGTACAGGATTTTTAACCACAGAAGCTTTAACACCTTTAGGCCCCTGAGAAACAGTTTCTGGGTCCGCCCTGGGACTCTTAAACAAATACTTATGAGCTTCGGCACCCTACAATTCCTATCAGGCTTAACAGGAGCAGGAGGCAAGGAATCAGGGTTCAGAGCAGCCTCTGCAACAACATCCTCCACCACATTCAACACAGGAGGAATAGCCAAGGGCCTATGCTGGGGCAAAACAAGAATTCCCTAAGCCTTTTCTGGAGTCAGAGTAATCTTGGCCTTCCCATTTAAAATACTCCCTCATGGAGTGAAGAGTCTCTGAAAATGAAAAATCCTCAGGAGGAGAAGCTGAAGGAGTGGAATCATCCACATCAGAATCAGAATAAGTAGGAAACTCTGGCAAGTCTTCCACAGAAGACTCTGAAGCCTGTGAACACTGTTCAAAACTATCAAACTCCTGTTCCACCCTAGGCCTCTTATCAGGTGGGGCATAGAACCTCTAATCAGAGTAATCAAATCTTCTGCCATTTTAAGCATATGTTTCTTAGGCACAGAGCCCGAAATGCTAGGAGAAGCCCCTGCAGAAGCTGAACTTGGCCTTCCTCTAAAAGAAGCTTTGGCAACAGAAGGAGAGGCCCTAACTACCTTGGGAAGAGAGGGAAGAACATTTACCTGAGAAGCCCCCTCAGCCTGGCCTACCTCCTGAGAGGGCACATCCTGTAACAGTAAAGTATCTGCCTGAGACTCCATAGAGACTCCTGGCAAAACCTCTGGCTCCCCTGAGCCTTCTAAAGGACCGACGTCCGGGACTGCCGGTTCCTCACCCCTAGACTTCACTGTTTTGTCCTTGCGCTTCTTAGATGAAGCAGGCGTCGGAGCATCCGACGGCATAGTATAATTGCAACGCTTTCCAAACACCAACCTAGCACAATCAAGCCTCCTCTTAATAGTGCGCTTGTTAAATCTAGCACAAGAGCGGCAACCAACAACGGCGTGCTCAGGCCCTAAACAAGGTATACACAATGTATGATAATCCCTATGCGGTATCTGCTTCCCACAAGAAATACAGTTATTCACTTTTTCTGACATCCGGTTAAATACTGAGGCAAGAAAAAACCAAAATGTTCTAACGGGTTACTTAGCCAACTCTGTATTCGGTCTGAAACTCCGGTTTCGAAAATCTCAGAACGCCAACCTGCACTCGCAAAATTGCTTCTGCATCGGACCATGCGGCAAAAGACTGAGGAAATGACGTCGGTCATGCGCATTAGTACCCTGACGTACTGACGTCAGTCTAAGGCGCCATGACCGACGTCAGCCTTATACTCTGGTATTCGGGCCGACTGGGACGCGGACTATACCCAATTGTCAGGACTGCAGCAAGGGAAGACGAAGAACATCGATGCATCTGTGTTGTCTGTTTTCGTCGTTCCTCAAACCATGGGTCTTGGGGCAGACCTCGGATCTGACTTGGCCACTTCTAAAGACTTGGCTCCGTAGCTTGAGCTCCTCCCCTTACCCATAATGCTTCTCATATAGGCAGAATTACCTCAGATCGAGTTTGCCCTCCATTCAGCCTATATTATTGTCTGCAGCATACTGGTGAGCAATAATACATTATAATTACCAATAAAATTCCAGTCAGACTGCAAGGAGAAAGGAAAAGAGGAAAAAAGGATTGCAGCTCATCAACAGTCAGGCAATATGGCACACCCACAGGCTAAACCTGGAGACAATGGAATAAAAATTTCCAAGTAGGAAGGTGTTGGAGGGCAGGAGGTTGAGGAAGAATGAAAACAGAAAAGAGAGATGCATCATTATGATGAGTACATAACTTTTGTATCTGATGTTGTCTTTTTCGTGCATTTCTCAACCAATGGGGCAGAGTCCCCAGCTAGAGAAACTCTGGGGAGGTCCTCAAGGAAGGATATTCTGAAGAACAGTAGAGACAAATGCTGCCTATTTCTAGAAAGAATGTCCAAATTGTAGTGATCAATGAAGGTATGAGTGTTGACCAATTGGCAGCTCCAGAAATGTCATCTATAGATGCTCTAGACCAGAAAGCAGAGGATGTGATCACAGATCTAGTGGAATGAGCCTTAGCAGGTTTAGGAATAGCCAATCCATTGTTTTATTGACAAAAGAAATGCAATCACTAAGACGTCTGGCTAAAGTCACCTTCTGAACTGATTTTTCCAGCTTGACTTTGGAAAAGGAAACCAACAGCTGGTCTGATTTCCTGAAATATTTTGTTCTGTGGAGACAGAATCTAAGTTGTCTATGAACATCCAACAGGTGTAGCATGTGTCCTTTGTTGAAAAATTTTGGAAAGGCAACAAAAAGGTTGTTGGACTGGTTTATAGCGGTTTCTGAAGCCACCTGAGGTACAAAGGAAGAATTAGTATGGAGATGCACCCTGTCCTTGTAAAAGATCAGGTATGGTGGCTTAGAAGACAGAACATGCAGTTCTGATACCCATCTGGCCAATGTGATCACAATCAGAGAAATCGTTTTCTGAGACAAAAAAGTTTATGTCCACATTGGCAGCTGGCTCAAAGAGGGCCTCATCAGGGCAAGAAAAAAAATAGTTAAATCCCATGGAGGAGCAGGATCCTTAATAGGGGGGCAGAGTAAGAAGGTACCTTTGAGCAAGGCTTTACATAACGTGATGATGTCAGGGAGGAATGGGTATGTCCTCCATGAAATTTGAGATAGCTGCAAGTTGGATCTTTACAGTACCACTATTAAAAATGGAAACAAGAAAGACAAGGACAGCTGGAATATGTGCTGCAAAGAAATCCAATTACCTGTGGACAGCACAAAGAGATAATCACTTTAATTTGCTCTTATATACCTTCCTAGTAGAATCCTTCTGAGAGCATATGAGGATGTGTTGAGCCGGGGAGGAAAACCTGGACAGTCTAGCCATCACTGGAAGTGGAGAAACCATGGGCTCAGTTTGAGGGTGCAAATATCATCTCTGATAGATGACAGGGAGGTGGGATTCAACACCCAGGGATGGTGAACTAGATGAGGCCACAGGAAGGGAAACCATTCTTGCTGAGGCCGGAATGGAGCAATGGGGATTCTTCACACTTCTGATGAGACATTTTCTGCAGGAATTTGGGAATTAGAGGGGTAGGAAGAAATGCATATAGGAACTCAAGGAGGCACCCATGGATCAGATAGTCTCTTGGTGACTCTCACAATGGGGGAATCAGAGAAAAGTACCTGCTGAACTTGGAGTTGAGAAGGGGAGCAAAGAGACTAAAGCACGGCTGGCCCCACTGATGGAAAATCATTTTCACCACCAAAAGGTTGAGAGACCACTCATGAGGGAGCAAGATGGACCTACTCAATTTGTCTGCTACCATGCTGGACTTCCACAGGATATGCACTGCCAAAAAAAGCAGCCTGAAGAGATTTCCCACTGCCAAACCATCACAGCATTCCAACATAGGGGGTAGGATATAGTTACTCCCTGCTTCTTGATGTACTGGACTACCAACATATTGTCCATCTGGATGGCAATCATCCCTGAAGGGAGAGCATCTTGAAATGTCTGCAATGCTAATAGGACTGCTCTCATTTCCAGGACATCTGATGTGAAGACTGACCTTCAAGTTAGGCCAAATGGCTTGAACCGTCCATCCCAAGTAATACCCCCCACCCTAGTTGGAAGGTGTCTGTAGTCACTCCGACTGTGGGTAGAGGAAGGATAAAAGGGAGGCCCTGAGAAACGTCTTCTGTGGTAATCCACCAGGTTGTGTGTTCCCTGTAAATCTTTATAATCTGTATCAGTGTGGATAGGAGCTGTTGTCTTACTGCCCATTGTATTGCAAGCATCTACTGCAGTACACTCATGTAATACCTTGCTATGTGCACTACAGTTATAGAAACTGCCACAGATCCAAAAAGATGTAAAAAAACAACCTTACTGGCAGGAAAGGAAGAGAGAGGGTGTGGGATGCTTGAATCTGTAAAATGTTTATTCTTGTTTGTGGTAAGCTTGTGATTTGTGTCAACTTATCCAGATGAGCACCGATACACTCCAGGACTTGAGTGGGGGAGAGCTGAGAATTGGTGTAGTTCACTGTAATGCCCAGATGAAGACATGGTTGTGGCAAGTAGTCCCCAGCTTGAATCAGTAGAGGTTTGGTGGAAACAGAGCGGAGCCAGTCGTTGAGATATGGAAACACCCAAAATCTCAGCAGTCTCAAGTGAGCTGCGACCACTGCCATGCAGTTGGTGAACACCCTATGGATTGTGGTGAGGACAAAGGGTAGGGCTTTGAATTGGTAATGACTAGCTCCCAGTTGGAAGTGAAGAAATCTCCTGGATTGTCTGTCTATTTTGATATGATAGTATGCATCTTGAAGATCTACTGAGCACATCCAATCATCCTTGCCAACAGAGGTAGAATGGACTGAATCTTGACCATTTGGAACTTCCAGCAGTTGACATACTAGTATAAATTGCTGAGATCCAAGAAAGGCCTCAGGTCCCTGCTTTCTTTGGCACCAAAAAGAATCTAGAGTAAGTTTCAAATGTTCCAAATCCTTGTTGGTCTGGGGGACAATTTGGGTGACTCTTTTGGCCAGCAGTTTTTCTATTTCTGTAGCTGCTCTGACTGGGTGGAATGTCAGGGTGTTTTATAGATCAACTGGGAGCTGAAAGGAAAAAGATATGTAATAACCTCTGGTTATAATCCTCTACACCCAAGTGTCTTTTGTGATGGCTGCCCAGGTTTCTGCTGCAGGGATAAGCTCCCCTGACTGCCTCCAGAGTGCAACAGTTGGGTATCCCAGAGTGTAGCATTTGTGCATCCATTCAGCAGTGCTGGCAGGGCTTCTTACAGAAAGGCCCTCTGGAGCTCTGGTTTTGTGTGTGGATCTCCTCTGCTGTGAGGGTATCGCCTACCATTTGAGTTCCCCCCTATGCCACAGGGGGACATGTACCCATAGGAGTCCACTGAAAAATCATGTGAATTACAGAACTGCATCTACCTACCACCTCTCTGGTTTCAGGAAAAAGTTCCTTTGAGGGTAGAAAAGCATATCCCTATGGCAGATAATGTTTTCCCATGTTGTCCACTCCTAGATAGGGTTTCTTTAACTTTGGGGCAGAATCAAGTAGAGCCCTCAAAAGAAGCATTGATGAATGATGATTTGAAACGTTATGCACAATCACAGAGGCACATCCAGGTGCGTCATCTCACAGCAATTACTGAACCCACAGTTCTTGAAGCACCTTCTGAGGCATGGAAAATAATCCTCATAAAGGCATTTGATAACGACTGTATGGCAGCCAGATAAACTATCTTTTTGTCCTCCGCAAACGTGGACCCCCAAAAAGGCATTGGAAAACTCCTTGATCAAGTCCCTCTGAAATTTTGTGACATGCCAAATAGTTCAGTGACCTGAGGTCGAAGGTCACCAATGCATAAACACACTTACCAAACCTGTCCAACACTCGGGACTCTCTGCTCTGGGGATGGACAGTAGAACTTTGTTTGGCAATTTATTGCTTGGTGTGGCTGCTGCCACCACCATTTTATTGGGGGACCCTTGTTTCAATGGGCCAAATCCTTTGGCACAACCAGGTACATATCAGGCTTTTTGGGATTGGCTCTGTGACATCCTGATCCTTCCAAGTCTGGCAGGAGATGAGATCCACTGTCTCATCCACTGGAGGAGGTGGACTACCCTGGACATATTTGAGCCAGCTCCAAAAGCCTTCAGAAATACAGACTCCTCCTGGAAAGGGGGATACATAGACCAACTATCTTTCTGGCTCAAAAGTTTGAGTATTTCACCAAAGGAGACATCCTCAAGGGGTGATCTAGGGGACCCTTTCAAAGTCAGTGTCTTCTGTCAGGGATTCCTGTGGAGAATCTAACTGCCTCCTCTTACACACATGCTTTCAAGGGGGCTTTCCAGTGGGATGCTCTGGAGAGGACTCAGAAGTGTGACCAAAGTCCTGGATGAGGACTGTCTCCAAGCTTGTACGGGCCGACTGCCATGATAGGACAGGATGTAGTGACTCAGGGATCAAGGCAGATGGTTGTGGAAGGGGTGGACTTGGGAGGGGGGGGCACAACTATGCCTTGTCCACGGTGGTGGAAAAAGTTCTCTCCACTATCTCAAAGACAGAAGACATGGAAGAAGCAAAGGCCTCGCTGGTAGCAGCCGAGGACAATTGCCCCAAACAGCTCACAGTATTGATGTGATTCTGCCTTGAAGCAGAGTTCGAGGCCAAGTTGTCCTCTGATAAGGCTCTGAGAGGAAGGGACAGCTTTGTGAGCACTGGAGTTGAACTCAATGCCCCCAGATCTGGCATCAATGTCATAGCTCTGAGATCCCTCTGACTCCAACAGAGTTGGTGCCAACTGAATTAGAGATGTGTCAGAGTCAAAGAAAGGTCAGACTTTCAGATCTCATGCAGACAGACTCAGAACTCTTGGAACCAATGGCTCTGAAACTGGAGTCAGAGTAGGAGTCAACAGTTTGGATGGGATAGGAGACTGAGAAGGGAAAAGTCCCAATTGAATATGGACCTGGTGAAACTTCCTCATCATCATATCCACATCTGTTTCACTGAGGCTCCTAGACAGACTGAAAGATAATAAGGTAGAGAGTGGCTTGGAAGTTCTTTGAGGGATCTCCTGCAAAAAAGGTGAAAAGATCCTTAAGGGTATCAGCTTCAGAGTGAAGTGGAGGAGTGATGAACCAGTGATTTTGATTTTGACCTTGATCTAATTAGCCAGATGGAAGTGAAGGTTTGGAGACCTTTTTGGATGGAGCCAAGCCTGAAACAGAGGAGTGAGTATGATCAGCGGATTATTTCCTAGCCTCTTTACCTTTTGTTGAGGAATCTCTTAGTCTTCTCAGAAGGGTTTTTAGAAGGAGGGGGAGCTCCAGAAGAATATGCAGAAGATGTAGAAGGCAATAAACCCTTAAGTACCAATTTGCTATTTGCGCTCAACCAGAGCCCGATGGCTAAACCCCGCACAAATATTACATTCAACATCTAGATGGGCCAATCCTAGACAATAAACACACTCCTGGTGGGCATCAGAATTAAGAATCTTATACCCACAGGAGGTGCATTTTTGAAGCAGGTAGGCTTGTCAGACATAATAAAAGAACTTATTCAGTAGAAACAGAAAGGGGAGAAGAAGAGATAGCTACCAGCAAAGGTAAATAGGAAAAATTACCATCAATGATCTACAAGATGCACCCTAAACAGGTAACACTAGAACAAAAGGGAAAATCACACAACAAAGGCACAAGGCCTGTAAACTGAAGACAGAAGAAATTAACAAAAATAATAGCTTAAAATGTTAATAAAATATCTCAAAACAGACTTATCTTATACACTAATGCCCAAGCTATGGTAGATCATGTGCATTTGATGACACAGCAAACGAAATTTGAGGTAATTCTAGATAAAAGGGAGGATTATGGGTAAGAGGAGGAGCGTGAGCTATGGAGCCAAGTCTTTAGAAGTGGCCAAAGTCATATATGAGATCTATCAGTTGAGGAACAAACAAAAAACGACAGCATTTTATATATAATTTGCACATATATGCATATATATATATATATATATATATATATATATATATATATATATATATATATATATGTATATGCACATATTCACATATCTATACACATACACTTAGTAAACACACTTTGTACTATGTTTCTGCAGGGGGGCAAGCCTCCCTGCACCCCTCCATGTGAAATGTAGTACAAATTGTGTTTACTACTTTGGTGTTGTTTTAGGTGGAGGGGATGTCATTTACATGTGATTTGTAATGGTTTTGAAGTTGTGATGCAAAGTTTCAGTGTTATGAAATTCGATGTTATGAGTTTTAGACATTATGGGTTTTAGATGTTATGGTCTCAATGTTCTGAGCTTAGATGTTATGACCATTCAATGTTTTGAAGGGGATCCATATATATATATATATATATATATATATATATATATATATATATATATATATATATATATATATGTGTGTGTGTGTGTGTGTGTGTGTGTGTATGGGTCTACTTGGAAACATCAAATCAATATCGAACACCAAATCGTTGAGACGAAAGCATCAAAACCTCACTTCAGCGAACGATTGGATCAGTGAATCCATTCCCACGGTAAGTAACCTGTTGGCCAACAAGGTGGACTTTGCTCTCTTCCCAACTGTAATGCAATCTCAGAGTTGGTATATTTAGTTGGATAGGGGATTATGGTTTTGTTTTCGTTAGTTGTGGTATGAGTCAGAGTTGGATCCAGCAGTAGGCAACATAGGCAGTTGCCTAGTGCTCCGTAAAGACTAGAGGTCCCAAAATTACAAAATTAATAACATTAAAAAAAAAAAAAAAACACAAAAACGCCAGTTTTCTTTTAAAATCAGATCAGGATCTGATAGTTCGCACTGTTGTGCTCTGCTTCTGCTACTGCTTGACTTCCTCGATTTTTACTTGTGTGTGTGTGTGTGTGTGTGTGTGTGTGTGTGTGTGTGTGTGTGTGTGTGTGTGAGAGAGTGTGTGTGTGTGTGTGAGAGAGAGAGAGAGTGTGTGTGTGTGTGTGTGTGTGTGTGTGTGTGTGTGTGTGTGGGTTCAACTTCAGATTCTGGGCTAGACTGCAATCACCACTAAGCAGGTGCATTGACCCCCCCCCCCCCCACACACACACACACACACCTGACTGACTTAATAGTTCAGTCCGGTCAGGGTTCAGTGGCAGTTCACACAGGTGTACACATTGGCAGTTAAAACCGTTGTGTTTGTGTGACCTTACCACGCTTTTACTTAAGTGATCATCATCTGCTGGCCAGAACAGCATGAACTTAGTCCTCGCTCCACTCCTCATTCGAGAGTGATTGAAGTTTGAAGAAGTCCATTGTTGTCAATGCCGTGTTGTTGGTGGTCTGTTAAATATTTTACTGTCTTCTTGCAGACAGTTACAGCTTCTGCAGTACTTATCTATTTTTTGTTTGATAACCAGGCAGGAAAGGCACTGGGTGAGGGTCTTGGGTCTAAGGCAATGGCATTAGCATTACTTGCTAATTCTGAAGAGGTCATTGGGGAAACTTTTTCATTTTAGTGCTTGTGCATACACAGATAAAGTACTGAAAGGGTCGTTGGGGAAAATGTTTGATTTTTGTGCTTGTGCAAAGTGCGTAAGGGATTCTTGGGGGAAATGATTCCATTCTGATGTCATTTTGTGCTTACTATGCATACAGACAGACTACTGAAGAAGTTGTTGGGGAAATGTTTTATTTTTGTGCTTGTGCATACATGGAAAAGTAATTAAGGGAACCTTGGGGAAATTATTCATTTTGATGTAATTTGGTGGTGCTTGTGCATACATGGACAGACTATTGAGGCTGTCATTAGGAGAAATGTTTCATTTTGGTGCTTGTGCATACATGGACAAACCTGACTGAAGGGGTCATTGGAGAAAATGTTTAATTTTTGGTGCTTGAGTATACACGGACAATCTACTTAGTGGAATCTTGGGGGAAATGATTCATTTTGATGTCATTTTTGCTTATGTATACATGGACAGACTACTGAGAGGGTTGTTCTGGGAAATGTTTCATTTTGGTGCTTGTGCATACATTGGACAAAATGGTGAAGTGGTCCTTGGAGAAAAAAATCATTTTGGTGCTTGTGCATACATGAACAAACTACTTAAGGTCTCCTTGGGGGAAATGATTAATTTTGATGGAATTTCATACTTGTGCATACATGGACCTACTACGTAAGGGAGCTCTGTGGGAAATAATTCATTCTGATGTCATTTGGTGCTTATGTGCATACATGCACAGAACACTGAAGGGGTCATTCGGTAAAATGTTTCATTTTGGTGTTTTTGCATACATGAACAAACTGCTTAAGGTAACCTTGGGGAAATGATTCATTTCGATGTCATTTACATTTTGTACATACATGGACAGACTACTGAGGGGATGGTCATTAGGGGAAGTGTTTCATTTTGGTGGTTGTGCATACATGGGGGATTTTTCATTTTGATGCTTGTGCACACATACATGGATGGACAGACTACTGAAGGGATTTTGGGGGTGTTTCATTTTGGTACTTTTGCATACATATATGGACAGACAGAATACTGAAGGGGTCTTGGGGGTGTTTCATTTTGGTGCATGTGCACACATACGTGGATGGATAGACTAATGAAGGAGCCTTTGAGGGGGATGTTTCATTTTAATGCTTGTACATACATACATGGATGAACAGACCACTGAAGGGATTGTTGTGAGGATGTTTCATTTTGTTGCTTGTGCATATATACATGGACAGTCAGACAGACTACTGAAGGGGTCTTTGGGTGGGATGTATCATTTTGGTACTTGTGCATACGTTCATACATGCATGCATGCATGGATGCACAGACTACTGAAGGGTCTTGAGGGATGCTTCATTTCGACACTTGTTCATACATAAATGGACAGACTACTGAAGAGGTTATTGGAGGAAATGTTTCATTTTGGGGCTTGTGCATACATGGACAGACTACTGAAGGGGTCTTTGAGGGAAATGATTAATGTTGATATCATTTGGTACTTGTGTGCATACAGACTGCTAAAAGGATCTATAGGGGAGATGCTTCATTTGGTGCTATTTTGGTGCTTGTGCATGCATGGCCAGTATTCTGAAGGGATGCTTAACATAAGTATTTAATTTTGATATGCCAGAGGCCACGGACCAAACTCCTTCCAAAACGTCAAAGACCAGATAATTCACAGTTTAACCAGATACTTGGTTAACGCTTTTATTCACCACATATATCACATGCGTTTTCGTCCTAACCAAAGGACTTCATCAGACAAACTACATAATTACCCATCAACTTAAATACTTTACACAACAATTAATTTAATTCAAAAACCAATAAAATCCTTATTTTAAAATTCAAACAGACAAATCACATTACACATTCCTTGCATATTAATGCCTTCCTTTTAAAGTGCCTTGTGCATTAATTGAGTGTTACCCTATTTACAATTCAAGTCTTCTACTAACTATTTAAATATTTAATTATACAACATTAAATAAATATATAAATGAATAAATAGTTTTAAAAAAACTTCATATTAAAATGTTAAAAATTCATATTATGTTCTAAAAGCAGAAGAATTAATAGTTTTTGTAAAAAAGCGTAAGTTGAGTCTATTTGGGGTTATGTATTAGTTGTGAGTTTTTTAACCAGTTTTCAGTATTGGAGAAGGCCTCTTGGGTTTTAGTCTGGAGTGTGGGGGCTGAGCAGATCAGTGTAGTATCTTCTGCATATTGGACTACTGTATCTTGCTGAGTGGCAGTGTGAAGGATGTTTGTAAAGATATTAAATAGTAGGTCATAGACTGTATATATGGTGTTTGTAAAGATATTAAATACATGGGCAGACTACTGATGGGGGTTGTTAGGGGAAGTGTTTGCGTGTGTGTATGTGTGTAGTAACTAATTTATTTACTGAATATTTAATTTAATTACAGCAATTAATTTAATTTTATTTAATATAAGACATTTTTTGGGGGGGGTACGACGATGTTATGACATCATGTGATGGGGGCCCCAGTCCAGTGTCCTGCCTAGGGCCCCATATGACCTTGATCCAGCTCTGGTATGAGTGGTTACTTACCCTGGAAATGGATTTGTTATTTATATCGATATATATCAATCCTGTTCAAGGCTAAAACTAGTATACAGGAAAATTGGTAGGCTTGGAAGGCAGTCAGTGAGGAATGCTCACAGACAGGGTGTGCCAGAAAACTACCAGGCCACCAGAAGCCCATATTTGACAATTTGGAAGGGGGCAGGAGGGAGCGAGATTGAACTAGATGCAAATCAGACGACATGAATCGATCATTATGTTAAATACAAAACTTTTGTGTCCAGTGTCGTCTATTTTTGTCCAATTCCATTACAGGACAGATTTCCAAGTTGTTATACCTGGGAAGTATAAAGGAAGGACGTTCCTGAAAATGGATGAACCAAAGAAGAAGCATGATCTGGACTGTACATCCAATTTATGGTGAGACACAAAACTGTGGACCAAGTTGCCATGGTAAAAATATCAGCAATATGTAGTCTACTAGAAAAGACTGCTGATGTGCCCATTGTCCTTATAGAATAAGACTTAGGTTTAGATTGTAAAGACATGCCCTTTTTATTGTAAATGAAAGAAATGCAGTCTGATAACCATCTGGAAAGAGTAACCTTAGCATCGTAATTTAGGCTTTGAGAAAGCAACAAACAATTGATCAGAAGTTCTGAATGGTTTGGACGTATGAAGATAGAAACTAAGTTGGCGATGAATGCTCAGCATATGTAAAATGTATTCACCTTTGTTTGAAAATTTGGGGAAAAAGATTGATATGTTTATAGACTGGTTTAAATTAGCCTTGGATACCACCTTAGGAAGGAAAGATGCATTAGTTCTCAGGGAGTCATTGTCTTTGTGGGAAAAAAAAAACAAATAGGGAGGTTTGCAAGAAAGCACTTGCATCTCTGAAATCCACCTGGCTGATGTAACAACCACCAGGAAAATTGTCTTCTAAGAGAGATTCAAATCAACTGATGCTGCAAGTTCAAAGGGTTGTTAAGTCAGTCCCTGCAGCATGACAGTAATTTCCCAGGGAGGTACTGGATCTCTGATAGGTGGTCATGGGAGAAAGGTTCCCTTCAAAAAGGCCTTTGAGATTCTTAAGGAATCTACAGAGTTGTCATTTTCTGGAAATGGAAGAAATACAAGCAGAGAAAGGATCTAAACCTTTAGACATAATTCAAGTGAAAAAAAAAACTTTTCCATTTACTATGGTAGATCTTACTGGACTGCTTTTGAGACTCTGATATGATTTGGACAATTGAGGTAGGGAGCCTGGCATCTCTGGATAAGGTTAAAACTGGAAGAACCAAGAGACTAACTTCATGCAGTCCAGACAGGTGTGTTAATAGGTTTGTATAGTAATCTAAAATCAGTGGTGGATGTACTAGTAAAGGCCACAGGAAGCAAAACCATGTCTATTGTGTCCAGAAGGGGGCAATGAGGATCACTCTGACCTTGCACATTCTTGCTTTCTGCATGAATTTGTGCATTAAGGGCAATGAGGGAAAAGCATAAAGGACAACTGCTAGCCAGTTGTGGACTACAGCATCTCTCAGTTCCTATCCTTGCAAAGGAATCAGGGTGAAGTATTTGCTGTGCTTTTTGTTCAGGTACGTTGCAAAAAGATTGCAGTAAGGCTGGCCCCAGTGACAGAAAATAAAGGGTGTCACTTTTGTATTGAGGGACAATTCATGAGGAATTAAGATAGTTCTGCTTAATTTGTTTGCTAGCACACTGGATGCCTCTGGTGTGTGCATTGCAATCAGAAAACTATGAGAAGATAATGCCCACTGCCAAACTGTCATGGCCTCTTGACACAGGGAATAGGAGCATGTTCCACTTTGTTGATGCACCAGACTACCAATATGTCATCTGACTGTATAGTTATAACACCTTTGGGGAGGACATTGTGAAATGCCTGCAACACTAGGAAGACTGCCCTCATCACCAAGATATTGATATGAAGGTTGGCCTCTGTGTGTGACCAAGTACCTTCAACTGTCTTCCCTTCAAAATGCCCTTCAACCCCAGAAGGTATGCATCCATTGTCACTACAGCCACAGGAGGATCCATATGGAATGGGCGTCCATCTGTCACTGAAGGAGATTTTATCCATCGGGAAATGTGTTGTCTGCAGACTCAAGAGAGCTGAATTTATGTATGAAGTGGATGAATGTCTTGGGACCACTGCAGTCCATTGAAGCACTCTCATCAATATCTTGCTCATGGCACCATGAGGGCTGTAGAAGCCATTAGGCCTAAGAGAACGATAATTAGTCTCAAAGGAGGAGAAGGGTGGTGGAGGACTTGAAGGGATGTGAGGTGCAAGGAAAGCACCTTGGAGTGGGGAAGCCTGGCAATCTATAAGCATGAATCCAGGTGGCATACAGTAAAGTCTATTTGTTGAGTAGAAGTAAGATGGTGTTTGGTTAGGTTGCATCGGATGGACCGTAGTTCTTGCATTAGATGGAGCAAAAGGTCCCAATGGTTTGAAAACCAGTTGTTGGAGGTAGCGGTTAGCAGCCAACAGTCAATGTACAGGAAATATTGGATCCCTAGCAGGTGAAGATGTACTGTCACCACTACAATCATCTTGTTAAATACCCTGGTGGCTGAGGTGAGACCAAAAGGCAGGGCTCTGAATTGATGATGATTGTCCCCCAGCCAGAAATGGAGAAATCTCCTTGAATGCTTCTCTATCTTTACATGATAGTATGTATCCTAAAGATTATGGGGCACATCCAATCATCCTTCCTCAGAAGAGGGAAAATGGACTGAATTGTGACCATCTAGAATTTTATGTGTTTCACATATTGGTTTAAGTGACTCAAGTCCAAGATGGGTCTGAGGTCCCCTGTTTTCTAGGGTACTAAAAATAACCTTGAGTAGATTCCAGACTCCAAATGATCTTCGGGGACCAGTCGGACAACTCTTTTTTTCTAGCAGCTTGGAAACTTCTGCTGCTGCAAGGTCCCACTGTGTAGAACATCAGGAACTTTGTTCTTCTTCATAGGAGGAAAGAGGGAATGGTGTGGAATAGCCTCTGGAAATAATGTTTAGCACCAAAGAATCCATTTTATGTTTTGTCAGGCTTGTGAGTACAGAGATAAGAACCCCCCTGACTGCCTCCAGAGTGCTGCAGTTGGGCAACCCTTCAGGGGTGTCAAAAGTCCCATGAAAGCCCTGGTTATGTTGTCCACCTCTGCCTCTAGTCTGATGTCCATTGTAATTGCCTCCTATTCTGCCAGAGAAGGTCTTTCACCAAGAGTACCCTTTTAAGAGCTCTTTGGTCAGGTCTCTTTGAAATTCGGTGGCATACACCAAGTACTTCAGCATTCTACGTGTGAATGTCACTGAAGTGTACATCCAGTTCCCAAAGCAGTCCATAGCCCTACTGCTGGGGAATGGACTAAGGAACCTTCCTCCGATAATTCCTTTTTAATGGCTACCACTACCACCATTGCATCCACTGGTGGACCTTTGCTCCAATGTTTTCTCTCTTTTGGTACTGCCAAAGTCCTGTCAGGTTTTTGGGAGTGGGTTCCATCACATCACAGTCCTTCCATGCTCATTGAGTCATGAGATCAGTGAGTGGGTCAATGGTTGGTACAACCCAGGTCGATGCTGAGCATGAACCAAAGACGCCAGAAAAAGACTCGTCTGGTGAAGGGTTATTGGTGCCCCCCCCACTTCATCATTTCAATAAACACACAGAAGATGATGTCTTCTGAAGGGGATCTAGGGGATACGTCACCATTATCTAAGCCTGTGCCATCAGTGAAAGACTCGGGAGAAGAGTCTCTGTGCTTCTGCTTGCACATCTGTTTCTTACAAACTGGTTCCAGAGGGAGATCAGAAGGTTCCGAATCCAAATGGGAGCTAATGCAAAATGTAGCCTGAGAAGCCTGTGCTACTGACTGTCCCTGTCTGATAAGTAGACAGGAAATAGAAGCAGATTCTGTATGGGGTTTGGATGGAACCAAACTGGAGGGATGTGCCTCAAAGGCTGAGGACATCATCAGCTCCATAGGCCTCTTCCTATTCTCAGACAGAAAAAAAACCTTGGAACCAACTAGTCTCGAACCCAAAAGCTGATCTCAAGGCTGAGCTATGGAGTGCCAAGGCACTGAGGGAAAGGGATGGTTCCAACAATTTCAGTATCAAACCATTCCCTGACCCCCTCCCCCAGCTCATCCCTGAAGCTTTGGCTCTGTTCCAGATCTGAACATATCAGTCGAAAGAGGAATGGAAGTTGTTGGAATCAAAGTAACTTGGACTGTTGGCTCCGGAAAAGGTGCTCCTGGACTGATCGGATCCAAATTAGTTGTGTCCAAAGGGTGGAACAGGACCAGAGAAGGAAGAGGAGGGGTAGTTGGCCCAAGACCTAGTACAATCCCAGAAGACGGTACTGAGAGAACCCCTGAGCTGAATCTGCATTCTAAGGAACTTCCTCATCATCCTGTCAACATCTTGCTTGGTCAGGCTTCTGGAAGACCGTGCAGAAGAAGCCACAAAAGGTGGTCTTGAAAACTTTCGCTCCTGGAGGATGGGTGAGTGTAGTCTCAGACTCACCAGGTCCAGCCAAAATGGGGACCGAGAAGATGATAGACAGATCTGAAAGACTATCAGCTCCGACCATCGAAGAACTTTCTGATCCGACCTGCACAACAATGTTTGATTTGGAGAGTGCTTCCTTGACCTTTCCAAATACAATTTTTTCCTTCTTTTTCATCTTCTCCTTTTCTTTCTCTTTGTGTTCCCGTTTATCTTTTGGTCTCTTGTCCTTGTTTGCCAGAGAGGAGACTACAGAGGAAGTAGGAGGTATTGCAGACCCTGTCTGTGGAGGAAGAATTCCTTTGACAATGAGTTTCTTCATCCTGGTCTGGAGAGCTCTGGAGCTAAAAGAAGTACAAACCTGACAGTGAATGTTAAGATAGGCAGCACCCAAACAATAAACACAATGCTTATGTGGATCCTGTGTGGGAGAAGCTTGTGTGCTTGTGTCTACATTCGGAGCACATCTGAAACCCTTGACTGTCTGCCAAAATGGCCACTATCACTGTAAACTAAGTACAAACTAACACACACACATATACTAAGAATATGAATATGTATATGTATATACATTTTATATATATATATATATATATATATATATATACATATATATGTAGATATAGATAGATATCTCAAACACACTATTCTAAATCCTGTGAAACACTATAAAATACTATAAAATATTATAAACATGAAAAAGAGCACACACTAAACTTTACAACCATAATATCTAATGAACTAGCTATCTAACCTAACTTTAACTCTAATTTTAAATTCTAACCTAAATTATACACCCAGAACTGGAGTGAAAAACCTCAATGTAAAGACAGGAATGAAGTACAAGAAGACATATCCATGAAAAAGGATACAGCAATGGCAAGCCCTCATAAACATGACCGAATTCTTCAGGCAGCAAGTGAGATCTGGGGTACTGAGGCGAAATAGAGGGAATTATGGGTAGGGGAGGACTCAGTGCTCTGGAATCGAGAAGCTTCAGAGTCGGTGTCAAGGTCAGATCTGATCAGATCCTGTAAACCATAGTTGAATCAAATGAAAACAAACACTGGATCATCAAACATGTTCAAATTAAGTGTCTTGCAAACATTTGCTCTCATAACCAAAGGTGTAGGTAGCTATTCTGGCACCCAGTGCCATTCTCAGATCTGCCCCTCCTTAACTCTATGCTGTGCACCAAAAAAAAAAATAAATAAAAAATAAAAGCACCACATATTTGTCAAGTTAAAACAAGCTCTTCTTTTATTTTAACATGTAGCAAACTGTCTTCTATTTTTGTCGCAAGCAGCTGCTACAGTTTATGCTATATACAGAGTGCAAAAGCACTTCAGTTCAGGTACAAATGCAATAATGCAATGAAGACCCAATGGCATCTGCTGATCATGCCAGCTAACACTTTGAGACTGAGGCAGCTGGCCCTTCACCTCACTGCTCATATCATCTAGATTAGTATAAAAATTAATCTATTCTCATTTGTACTGGCCGAAAATTAACACATACAAAATAAGCATAACATAGTACCTCAAAAATGTGACATAATTTTCACCCTACAAACAGTAAAAAAGAAAAAAACTCATAGATGTAACATACTATTTTTAAAGCAAAGAAGGTGGCATACTATACCTCGCCAGCAGTCATTTGTTCTGTGGATTACTGTCAATAACTCATTTGGTTCTGCTGACTCAAGAACTTTTACCATACGAAGTGCATATGCTTCCTCTAGCTTCTGAAACAGTGCACTGTTTGAAAAAAAATATATACAAATAATTTTAATACTCAGACTTTTCTGGTAACCATTCTGCTTGACTATGAAAGGGATAGCTTAGATTTATTGCAAAATGTTTCAGAGCGTCTCATTTATTTTCTGTGCAAAAAATCAAGGGTTTTCATTTCATAGCAGAAATTAAACCATTAGTATTAATAGGAGTGAGCTTTAAAATGCACTACAGTTAAATGATATAGTTAGGAAGAAGTTATGAAGCTAGGAAGAGATTTTAAGCTTGTGCTGCAGCAAACTATACGACTGTTTCAAAAATATTGCCTTCATGTGGTCTCAAATTCACTCTGCTAAAATGACCTACAAAACAGTCTTCCAGTCTTAGAACCGTCCTGCCATTAGCTTGGTTTTACAATCGTACATATCACCCAGATCCCTAAGATCCAACTGTATGAAACTAGCCTGATTCTCAAAAGTTTCTAACTCACAAGGGGCTGCTCTCTACTCTAACTGTGTTGCTAAACTATGAAATACTCTCCCCTTGGGATGAGACAAGGAGAAATACTTTTAGACTTACACTAAAAAACAATGCCCAACACTGTGCAGAACTAATAGACATTGATGTTACATACACTGACATGGAGGACATAGCCAATCTACTTGCAGCTAAATTTAACTCTAGCTTGACCCCCTTATCCTCTTCTATATTCCCACCTCTCATACCCACATCTACACCCCCCATCAAATCTTCCATGAACAAGTCCTCAAGGCACTATCTAAGGCCAAGAGCACTGCTTCTATGGGTCTAGATAACATAGTGGTCTCCTTACTGGCCAACATAAAACAGGACATGTCAGATATTCTATACAGGCTATTCAGTGCCAAATTCCAAACAGACTTTGTGCTGAAGAAATGGAGGACAGTAACCGTCATCCCCTTCTACAAACGTGGGGAGGCAACTGACACAAGAAATTACAGACTCATAAATCTGACTAGCGTCATCTGTAAGGCTATGGAAAGGAATATTACTGAATTAATAATAAAGACATAGGCAACCTACAAACCCTTGACCCAAGTCAGTTTGGATTTGTTAAGAGTAGATACTACCTAATTAACATGGCTGATTTCTTCAAGAAGGTTACTGAAGCAATGGATGAGGGCAACTCAGTACACGCTGCATATCTAGACCTCACAAAGGTGTTTGGCACTATCCCACACTTATGTACCATACAGAAACAATCCCAACTAAATACAAACCCCAGTCTATCTCACTGGATAGCAAACTGGCTCATGAACAAAATCTAGGAAATTAGGGTGGGCTGTTTTGTCTCCTCCAAAACACCTGTCAATAGTGGTGTACCCCAGGATTCAGTCCTTGGCATTTACTTCTTGGAGGACAAAGATACGGTTAAGGGTTTATGGCTGATCAAGTCTGCAGATGACTGTAAACCTGGGGGCATCAAAACCTCACTAGAGGACACCAAGATAATCCAAGAGGGCCTCCCCAACCCGATAGCTGCAGTCAAAATTATAAGTTATGTACTTACCATAACTTGGCATCTGTGTTGTCCATTTTCATTCTTCCTCACTATTGGGTTATGGATCCGATCCTCGGATCTGACTCAGATGCATTTTTCACAGGATCATAGGAGGTTACTAGGCTATTGGCCCTGAGGCCCTTATAAGCCTACCCAAGAGTTTAGCCCATGTTTAGCCAAATCAGCACCTGATGTTCCTGTCCAGCAGGGACACGGGTGGAATGCTAGGGGTATATTTTCTGTTTCCCATTCAGTTATCCAGGTTGCGCTTAAAAATGGGTAAAGAGGTACTCTGATTGATGTGGAGAGGGAGTCTATTCCATAGATGGGGGAGTCTCTGGGGCACAAATCTGTCCCGCCAACAAGTCTTGTTGAAGTCACAGACCAGGTTGAGGCCATGCATACAGGTTACTCAAGTGGAGCTTGACTTGCGGATATGTAGCAGTCCCATCAAGGTGGGGTCCATGATCACCTTGTAAGCCAGACAGAGGTCACCTCTGAGGAGTCTGTATGAAACTGCAGATGTTTAAGGCCGTGGATTCTCCTGGTGAGGAACCTCTGTGGTCTCTCCAGCTGATGCATGTGCTTTGCAAGATACACGCCGAAAGGGGCATTGTACTCAATAATGGGCCTTATACGGGAAGAATACAGGGATGTTATGACCTCCTTGTCCTTTGATGAGATACCCTTACTTATGAGGTGGGCCCTGTAGAAGGCTTTCCATACAACGGAAGCAACATGGTGGTCAAAAGTCAGGTTGCTATCAACCTGGGTGCCCAAATCTCTCACAACTGATTGTGTGCTTGGGATGTTGTTATTAATGTGATAATTTGTGGGGACGTCACTCTCCCCAAAGGAGATGATGATACATTTTCTGGTGTTCAGCTTGAGGCCATGTTTCTAGCCCCAGTCATTTGTCTGAGTGAGACCCTCTTGGAGGATGTCCACATCACTAGAGGAATTGATGACAGCACCCAGCTTGCAGTCATCTGCAAATTTGGTCAGCCATAGCCCAATAGATTTGGCCTGGAACTCCGAGAAATATATCCCAAATAACAGAGTCCCCAGGACTGAACCCTGGGGTACGATGCTTGCTATGGGTCTATTGCTTGAGGTGGCTTCCCTTGTTTTGACTAAGTGGGTTCCATCAGTGAGCCAGTTTGCTAACCATCTGGTAACATATGGATTGATGCCTAGTTGAGAGAGTTTATCTATTATGCCTGAGTGGGGTATAGTGTCAAAGGCTTTGGCCAGGTCAAGGTAGGCGGTGTGCATCATCTTCCCCTCGTCCATGGCTTTGGTGACTGTCTCAAAGAAGTCGACCATATTTAGAAGACATGACCTCACCTTGATGAAGCCAAACTGTTGAGATCAAGTGTTTGGAGTCTACCAATGTCCTTGTTAATGAGGTCCATGACAATCCATTCCATGGTCTTGCAGATCAGGCTAGTTAGGCTGATGGTTCTGTACTTTCCCGGATTGGTGGATGCTCCATCTTTGTGTAAAGGGATGACAGTGGCTGTCCTCCGCCCAGCTGGGATAAGCCAGTACTCATGCTTTGTTGGATGGGTGCCTAATGGTGCTGCAAGTTCTTGCCTGAGTTCACGGAGGATGCAGCCTAGGATATCGGGTCCCATGGAGGCTGCATTTTTTGCCTTTGAGAGAGCCGTGATGACCTGTTCCCTAGATATAAGGGGAAGGGGGCAGGTACTGGGGATATCCTGATTTACTGATGGGGGACAGAGGGGTAAAGTTTTTGCTGAATCTGTTAGCCAGCAAGTTTGCTATAGCTACGACATTTGTATATGTGGTGTCCTTGACCACCAGTTCTGAACATATCTGGGTGCTTCCTTTGAGGTTGTGGACATATGTGAAGAAAGCCTTATGATTGTCTCTAGTAGATGTGTCCTATTTGGACTCGAAGTTTGCTTTGGAGGATTTCACTAGTGCTCTTATTTGCTTCAGGCTAAGGAAGACATTGCTTCCAACTGGGCACCAGCTCCTTCCTGGTCTTGAAAAGCAATTGTTTTCCTTTTGTTATAGAGTTTATTTATTGCAGATGTCCACCAAACAAGTTTACTCTTCCTTGCGGAGGATGATTTAGTCCTGTTGGGTATTCCTGATTCCATGCATCTATATAAATGCTTGTATAGTGCATTGGTGTAGTTTTGGATACTGATGCCAGTTCCTACAGAGGGAGAGGGGGCTGTGAAGCTGTTTATACCATCCCTCAGGAGGCTGTAATCAGCTTTGGAGAAGTTTTTATGTCTGATCTTAGCTAGAGGGGGTTGGGGAAGATGTTGACTTCGAAAGTGACCACTTTATGGTCAGATCATACCAGGAAGGATGATACTATAGGAATGCTGCAGTGGTTACTCATGTTGGTTAATTCCAAGTCCAATATATTAGCACTTCTTGTGGAGGTACTGACTAGCTGTTCCAAGGTATTTGCATTGACAGTAATCAAGGAATCTCTTGGCATTTGTGTTCGGGCATGACTAGTTTTTCTAATCTATGTTTGGGAAGTTAAAGTCACCCAGGATCAGGGTAAAGAGTTGAATCTTGATAGATTCGAACAGGTCCAAATAGGCGGACTGGGCATTTTGAGGGCCGGTAGCTAGCTACAATTTGACTAGGGGTCTTGTCAATGGTTAACTGCAGCTGCAGTATCTCCTGTGCATCATACTGTTTGACCAGCCTGGAGGTGTGTATGTCTTTAATGTATATTGAAACTCCACCGCCTTTGACTTTACTACCCACAGTTTGGGGTCTGAATATATAATAGGATGAGTAACCAGGTAAGGCTGGGGTGCTCTCTGCAGCTTTGAATCAGGTTTCTCTGACTGCACAGATGTCAGCATTTTACAGGATTATTAGGAATGCTTGCAATGAGTCCAGTTTCATGTTTAGACTCCTAGCATTTAGCAGCATGACCTTTAATTTATGTTTTGTTGAAATGTTTATGTTGGTAGTTTTAACCTCATCACTTTTCCTAAAAAAGGCACTATAGGGGAGGCAAGAGCCTTTGCCAGAAGCCTGAAGCCCAGGTGAGACAGATGCAGGCCATCTCTGGCAAAGCATCATGGTCCGTCAATCATATCTTTCCAGGCTGTCAGGTACTGGATCCCCCTGGAATGATACCAGAAACTAAGCCAATTGTTAAAGTCAATCATATTCTGTTTGCATTGAGGCATCATTCTGGGTGATAGCAGAATTCTGCCTGAGACTAGGGACATACCTGTCTGGGAGACATAATCAGTGAGCTCAATCATGTCTCTCTTAATATAGTCCAGAGAGGTACATCTCAAGTCATTCACACCAACATGGACTAAGACAGAGTCATAACAGTACCTGTTGTTGAGAGACTTGAGTGCTTATGTGATATGAAGGATTCTGGCACATGACAGACAACTAACCGTGACTTTCTCCAGCCTGGTGAGAAGCACATCTGTGTGTCTTACAATGGAGTCTCCTATGACTAATATGTTGGGTTTATGGTGAAGCCTTAGTGGCTGTGAGGCACAGCTGTGGAGATCACGTGTGTTTTTGCCTCTGAGGTCTCCTTTGTTTGGGTATGTTTATGTGGAGGACCTCTGCATATGTAGGTGTGTGTTGTGTAGGTGTGGGTGGTGTTTGAGGTGTACTGATTGTGTTGACAACCTTTTCGGTGCCAGATATACTGGCTTGAGGGGGACAGAGCTTGGTCAAACAAACAACAAATTGTGTTCCTAGGTGGTAGAAGTAGATGTTTGTCCATGTACATGAGGCAGTTGCTACACTGTCTCAGGATGCCCATATCAATCAGACTAGTAGGACAAACTGTAGGAAACTGTCCATCCATATTTGTCAGAATCTGAGGGAGAAAGGCTAGGGAGAGCTAAGGGGTGGGCCTAAAGCCCAAGTGCTTAAACCAAAACTAAGAGCTTAGAATAACACTTAAATTAGACAGGCTATAAATGAGCAGTAATAAATGCAACAGAAAAGATGCAGTTGAACCCTTTACAGAACAGGCAGCAAGTAGCATGTAAAAGCAAAGAAAGTTGAAGTAACAGAGTAGTAGGAAGAAACATAAATTAGAAAAATATAAGCAGCTAAATAAAGTGTCTTTTTTTTTTATAAAGTAAAAATGGAGACAGCAGAAACAGAAGATAATTCAAGGTTAAGGGACTAAGGGGTTTGGCCTTCCCAAATGATCTCTGTATTAGGTAGAATGGGGTCTATATTTGAAGGCCGAATGTTTAGGTGATCGAACACCTAAACATCGATCTTCTAACATCGAACTGCACAATGTCGAACGTCCCAGTGAAACATGTCCCTTGGCCACAACACAAAAGACATTACTTTACATCTAAATTAAGTGGGGGGCTTTGCCTCCCACACCCCCCTAACTAAATATACCAACTCCGAGATCACTCAACAGTAGGGAAATAGCAAACTCCAGTGAATGGCCAAGGGAAATCTTTCCTGCTAAATCGCGTCAGCTTTTTTGTTTCGATATTAGAAGATCGATGTTTAGGTGTTCAATCACCTGAACATTTGGTCTTCTAATATAGACCCAGTAGAATGAGCTAAAGATATAGGACTGGGAGAAATGTCCCAAATCAGATTTACAGTAGCGGCGGACAACTGCAAAGGCCACAAACTTTAAGAACACAACAGCAATATGGTAGAAGGGCGGGAGAAAAAATTTTAAGCAAAGATCAGAAAACAAAATTCAGCTAGCAAATATATAAATAATTCAGTCAAGCAAAAATAAAGACAGTGCAGAACACTGAACAGTTAAAGTGCCAAAAATATGCTTCTCAGCTCTATATTTCCAGATTGTTTGAGAAGCACTCTCAGTCAGAGCACAAAGAGATTCTAGTAATGATATGCAGGAATTTACAAAAAGCTAATATCTTTATACCACCAAGACAAAAGCGAAACCTTGAGACAATCAGATAACACAAATGCTGTTAGACCAGTTTTACCAACTTTAAGAACACAACAGCAACAGGGTGGAAGGATGGGAGATAAAGAGTTTTAGCACAGATCAGAAAACAAAATTTGGCCAGCAATTATATAAATAGTTCAGTCAAGCAAAAATAAAAACAGTGCGGAACACTGAACAGTTAAAGTGCCAAATATATATACTTATTAGCTCTATATTTTCAGATGGTTTGAGAAGCACTCTCAGTCAGAACACAAGGAGATTCAGGTCCCAGTCTCAAGCTCCTCTCTCTACCCACAATGCTCTATACTCTACCCAGCTTCCTAAGATTGAGTTTGTTGCTGAACCATCTTATATGATAAAGACACCAAATAAACCGAAGGAAACAGAAAAGAAACCAGAAGCTCAAAAATATAACATAATGTTCCTATAAACTTCATATATCCTCTAGGAACTCCTAGGCTGGGGGATGGCTGGGAAAGTGAGGAAGAATGAAAATGGACAACACAGATGTAAAGTTATGGTAAGTACATAACTTATAAATCTGATGTTGTCCTTTTCATTTTTCCTCAGTGATGGCTCGGTTGGCCTCAAGGAAGGATATGCGGGAGCAGTGTCGAACCAAAAGAAGCCTCGCTTCTGGAGACAATGTCCAATTTGTAATGTGTCACAAAGGTATGAGATTTTGACCATGCGGCTGCTACACAGATATTATCATTGAAGGCTCTAGAGAAGAAAGCAGCAAATGTAGCCATAGATCTAGTAGAATGGGTTTTGGGAGGACAAGGTAACCACAGACCATTTTTGGAATAAATCAGTGATATGCAGTCTGTAATGCATTTAGCTAGTGTAACCTTAGATACTGTGTGGCCTAGCTGGTTGGGCGAAAAGAACACAAAGAACTGGTCAGATTTCTTGTGGTGTTTCGTTCTGTTAAGATAAAAATGTAAGCTGCCTGTGAATATCAAGAAGATGTAACAGATATTTGCCCTTATTGGCAAAATTCGGGAAGAAAACTGGCAATTGTATGGATTGGTTAATGTTAGACTCCATAGCTACTTTAGGCATAAAGGAGGGATTTGTATGAAGGGAAACTCTGTCTTTATGAAAAATAATATAAGGTGGTTTGGAAGATAGGGCCTGAATTTCTCAAATTCTTTTAGCTGCTGTGATGGCCACCAAAAACATAGTTTTTCAAGAAAGGTACTTCATTTCACAATCACTAATTGGTTCAAAGGGCTTCTGAGTTAGGCCTTGGAGGATAACAGTGAGATCCCACAGAGAAGATGGGCCTTTAACCGGGGGTCTAAGTAGAAAAATTCCTTTCATGAAAAACTAGCCCCTTCCTCAAGAGAGAAGTAAGAAAAAGAAGGATGGCTGAGACTGGAGTCAAGAAAGGATTAATGTTTTCCCTTGGTGGCCCAAATGGCAAATCTTTTCCATTTGCTTTTGTATACTTTTTAGTGGAAGCTTTCTGAGAAGCCAAGGCTATGTTTCGAACAGGGGAAGAAGGCCTGGACCTTTTGACAATCATTGGAACTGGAGAAACCAAGCAGTCAGTTTGAGGGTGGATAGTTTCTGATGTAGGCCGTCTGATGGGTGAGAAAGGAGGTCCTGTCTGTGTTCCAGTATCTAGGGAGGATATTTTAGGTGAGACCAGAGGAAGGGGAACCATATCTGATGAGGCCAGCAGGGGGCAATGAGGATGACTGAACTCTTCATCTGTTTTGCTTTCTGTAGAAACTTCGGTACCAGTGGTAATGCAGGATGAGCATAAAGGAGACCAGAGCACCAACTGTGAATCACAACATCCCTCGGGGACTCTCCCAGAAAGGAGATCAAAGAGAAGTACCTGCTGCATTTGTTGTTTTGAGGGGGCACAAAGAGGTCACAGGTTGGGTAGCCCCAGCAGCTGAAAATCAAATTCACTACTGAGTGACTGAGGGACTACTCGTGAGTGATCAGAATGGACCTGCTGAGTTTGTCTGTAGGAACGTTGGACTTCCCCGGTATGTGAGTTGCAATTACAAATCAGTCTGAAGATATCACCCATTCCTAGACCCTCATGGCCTCTCTGCACAAAGGATATGACCGGGTTCCTCCTTGTCTGTTGATACACCAGACTACTGACATGTTGTCTGTATGAACTGCAATAGTTCCTAAAAGGAGAACATCCTGAAAGGCTTGTAACGTTAGCAGGACCACTCATCTACAGAACATTGATATGCAATCTGTTCTGTATGTGAGTCCACGTGCCTTCGACCATCTTTCCTTGAAATGCACCCCCCCCCCAGTTGGGAAGCGTCTGTGGTTACAGTGGCTGTGGGGGAAGGAAGTAGAAATGGCCTCCCAAGGAGAGGAGCAAGTCATCCAAAAGAGTCCACCATAGTAGATGGCTTGTGCAAATTGGTGTTAATTTGATAGGAACAGATACAGGCTGGTAAAGAATAGACAACTGAACAGCTAGGGTCCACTGGAGAACTTACATAAAAAACTTGCTAATGGGACTAGAATGATGGCAGCCGTCATAGATCCAAGTATTAATCTCGCCAGTGGAGATGGGAGGTCTAGGCTTGTTTGTACTTGGTCTCTCAATGTTTGAATGGAATGGGAAGACAATGACACTACTTGATTTGTTGTGTCCATGAGAACCACAATGAATTCCAAAGTTTGTACTGGGGATGGATATGATTTTTCCAGATTTACAGTGATAGCAAGGGAACTGGATATCTGAAAAGTACAGTTTTGTACCTACCATAAATGTAGATGTTCGAAGATCCACATTGCTGCAGTCCTAACACTTGGGTAGTCCGCTGTCCTTGGTCGGCCGAATATCAAAGTATAAGGCTGGCGTCAGGCGGCGCATTCGACTGACTGACGGAGGGGCGGGTGAAATGCGAATGACCCGACGTTATCCTCCTCTAAGGCTGGCGTCGGTCAGGGGTAGCATTTGACTGGCGTCAGGGGGCACCAATGTACAAAATGCTTGCATGACATTTCTTGCCCCAGATGTCAGAAGACGCTAAAAATAAAGGTCAAAACCAAAGAACAGCAAACAACCAGCCAACCACCCCTGCACTAACTATATGTACAATATATACAATATACACAAAATGTACAACCCAACCCACACAACCCTCTAACTACAGAGGGAAGGAGGGAGGGCATAAATTGCTGCAGCATGTGGATCTTGAACATCTACATTTATGGTAGGTACAAAACTGTACTATGTTCTTCATCTCACATTGCTGCAGTCCTAACACTTGGGTAGAATCCCAAAGCAGAGGTAAGGGAGGATGGCTAACTACAAGGAAGCAGGAGCTGCCAAAATGCCCTGCAAAACAGCAGTGGCAAAACCAGCCCTGGACTTAGAGTAAAGTGGCAGGTGATAATGCCTAGAGAAAGTATGTACAGAACTCCAAGTAGCTGCCTCCAAAATATCCTTGGAAAAGCTGTTGAAGTGGCAGTAGCCCTAGTGGAATGAGGCCTAATCCCAGCTGGAATCTCCTTGCCATGATGGGAATAACAGAAAGCAATGCAAAACCCAATCCACTTAGAAATAGTTTGTTTTGATACAGGCTTGCCCTGAGAACTCAAGGCAAAAGAAACAAACAACTGCTGAGACTGCCTGAACCCTTTAGTTCTGTCCAAATAATAACGCAACTGCCTGTGGACATCTAAAGTGTGCAAAATCTTTTCCCCTTTATTTTTTGCATAAAAGTAGGCAAATGAATAGTTTGGTTTAAAGCCACACTAGAAACCACCTTAGGCATAAAGGAAGGATTAATGATACCCTATCCTTATGGAAAATCAGGAAAGGCTCAACTGCCATAAGGGCCTGTAATTCAGAAACCCTTCTTGCAGAAAAGCAGTCTTCCAAGATAAATATTTCAACTCAGCAGTAGCTGCAGGCTCAAAAGGTTGTAGAGTGAGTTTCTCCAACACAAAATTGAGATCCCAAGCAGGGGGGTCTTATATTCTTTGCCCCTCTAAGAAATTGCTTGAACAAAGGATGAGAAAACAATGGTGGGTTGCAATCATAGTGAGCTGAAATTGCTGCAGCATGAACTTTAATAGAAGAGAAAGACAAACCTTTGTCCAGTAACTCAGTAAGATATTGAAGAGCCACACTCAAATTAGGCTCAGAAACATCAAAATCTTTTGCTGCACTCCAAAACAAAAATCTCTTCCATTTGTCTGCACTTTCCTTGTACTAGGCCTCCTAGCTTCCAAAATAACATTCAAAACTTGCTGAGGAAGTGGAGGCCCACTGGGAGGCCCACTATTCAAAACAGAATATGCCAGGCTGTTAGGTGCAGAGAGTGAAGCTTGACATTTAGCAAATGGCTGTCCTCCTGCAACAACAGGTGTGGAATCGAAGGCAAAGGCCATGGAGGCTTCAGACTTCTCAGTAATGGGTACCAGTGTTGTCGAGGCCAATCCGAGCTATTAAAATCATCCTTGGCTTGTCCTGTCTGACCTTTAGAAGTACCTTTGGGAGGAGAGGCAGAGGTGGAAAGGCATATACATGAAGATTGCTCCAATTGAAAGAAAGAGCATCCACTTTCCAAGCTGTGGGATGAAACCTTTTGTGCAAAACTTTGGCAGCTGATGGTTTAGTGGAGAAGCGAACAGATCTATGTCTGGAGTTCCCCATGACACTGTCAATTTCTGAAATACATGAGGATCCAATTTCCACTCGTGGGGATCCATAATTCGTCTGCTCAACACATCTGCTAAGGAGTTCTGTGCTCCTGGCAGAAACCTTGCCTGAAGATTGAGCTGTAAACTGAGAGCAGTCTCCCACAAAATCATTGCTTGCCTGCATAGAGGATAAGAATCCCTTGCTTGTTGATGTACCACATGACAGTTGTGTTGTCTGTTAGAATCAACACCTGCCCTGGAAGAAGCAATTCCTTGAAAGCAATTAATGCAAATTGGACTGCTAACATCTCCTTCATGTTGATATGTAGATGTTGTAGTCTGACAGGCCACTTGTTTTGTATCCACTTTCCATTTAGATGAGCTCCCCAAGCTTTGTCTGAGGCATCTGTCGTTAAAATCTGACTCGCCTCTGGCCGGGTCACAGAGAGTCCCTTGTTTAGGTGACATTCCTGAGCCCACCACAAAAATTCCTTTTGAATGCAAGGTATTATTTGAATGACAGTGTCCAGATCCTGGCAGTGCTGTGTCCATACATTTTGAGATACCATTGTAGCTTCCTCATATGCAGTTTGGCATTGGGAAGCACCAGAGTACAAGATGCCATGAACCCTAAGGCTTGAAGGACTGTCCTTGCAGTCAGCCCGGACTGATGAGATAGTTGATGGAAGTAAAGGGATAGACTCTTTTGTTTGTCCGGGGTTAAAAGGCCATCTGGGATGCTGTATTCAGTCTCACACCCAGAAAGCACATGTCTTGAGAGGGTACTAGACTGGACTTTATTTCGTTCACAGAATACCCTAGGCATCTTAGCACTGCTATCACATAATCCAAATGATGAAGAAGCTCTTCTCTTCCTTGAGCCAGAATTAGGCAGTCGTCCAAATAAGGATAGATCTGTATTCCTTTTTGTCTGAAGAAAGCTATCACTGGAGCCAGAGCTGAACACTCTGGGCAGTAGATAAGCCAAAGGGCAATGCAGAGAACTGATAGTGAGAAGTCCCAGCTTACTTCCTGCAACTTAGTCTGATAGGAACATGAAGGTAAGCCTCCTTGAGATCCAAAGTTACCATCCAATGATCTTTGCCCAGCAGAGGTAACATTTTGAACTTGGGAATGTCCAGATAAGTGTTGAGGATAGATAAATCCAAAATTGGTCTCCACGTGTTCCCCTTCTTTAGTACTAGGAACAGAATAAAATCCTAGGCCCACTTCTGGCAGAGGGACTAGTTGGAGCAACAGAGAAACCTGTTTGTGAGCCTCTAGTCTTTGTGGAGGAGGAACGTCTGGCATGCCTTTGAAAGGAGGCAAGGTATGGAAATAAAACCTGTAGCCGTGGTGAATGATATCCAATACCCATCTGTCCTGGGTAATTAAACTCCAATTTTCTTTGAAAAGTGCCAACCTTCCTCCCAAAGGTGCTGCCCAGGCTCTGGCAGCTGAAAAGGTAGGTCATTGGGTCTGCAGGACTGCCCCCTGCCCTCACCGGAAGCCTGTGCAGGAGAACTCCCTGTTCTAGGCCTGAAAGAGCCCTGGGCTCTGCCCTTACCACGTCTAGATCTACCCCTAGACTGTGAACCATAAGAAGGATGGCCAATTTCTACTAAACTTTGGAGGCTGGACCTGTAAAAAATCTTTAACAGTCTGCATAGACTTAGCCTTGTCTTCCATTTTCTTTAAGACTGTCTCAACAGGAGGACCAAACAACACATCAGATTGTAAAGGAGCATCTAAAATCCTTGTCTTAACATGTTCAGACAAATTCTGATCCCTCAGCCAGGCGTGCCTAGGACTGACAGTGGCAGCCACCCTAGACGCAGGCCTGTACAGCATCAAAACCACATTGCAAAGAATGCTTACCCACCTGTTCAGAAACATGTACTAAATCTTGCAACTCCTTACAATCAATACCTACTGCCAGAGCATCAACCTTAGACTTCAATAGTGAAAGGAGATAATTTTGGTATTTCAACATGTGAAACTGGCAATTCAGAGCCCTCATAGCAAGAGTGGAAGAAGTATAGACTTTCTTTCCCCATCTATCCAAGGCCCTAGCCTCCTTGTCTGCAGGAACCCGGATAGAAGCCTTCACACCTTTAGGCCCCTGGCTAACAGTCTCTGGGTCTGCCCTAGGACTCTTAATAAGATACTTATGAGCTTCAGGCACCCTGTAAACAGGAGCAGGAGGCAAAGAATCAGGATTAAGAGAAGCTTCTGTAAAACATAGCCCCACTACATCCAAAACAGGAGGTATAGCCAAAGGTCTATGCTGGGGTAAAACAGAAATTCCCTAAGCCTTTTCCTGGAATCAGAGAAGTCCTGACCCTCCCACTTAAAATGCTCCCTCATGGAATGAAGAGTTTCTGAAAAAGAAAAATCCTCAGGAGGAGTAGCAGAAGGAGTAGAATCATCCACATCAGAATCAGAATAAGGAGAGTACTCCTTCTAGTCTTCTCTGAAACATCTGAAGCCTGCTCAAAACCCCCAGCTCAGGATCCACCCTAGGTCTCTTATCAGGAGGGGCATAGAACCCCTAATCAAAGTAATCAAATCTTCTGCCATTTTAAGCATATGCTTCTTGGGCACAGTACCTGAGGAGCTGGGTAACACCAACTGAAGCCAAACCTGGCCTGCCCTGGGGAAGCCTTTGAAACAGAAGCTAGCCACCTTGGGAAGGGAGGGAGTATAGTAAGATGAGAGCCCCTCAGCCTGACTAGTCTCCTGAGAGGCCACATCCTGCAATAATAAGGTCTCACCCTGGGAACACAAAGAAACCTGGAGCCAAAGAACCGGCGTCTGGTACAGGCGGTTCTTCAACTGCCTTGTCCTTGCGCTTCTTGAAGGCGGGCGTCCGGGAGCATCCGGCATTTTATAGTTGCACCGCTTCCCAAAGACTAACCTTGCACAATCCAACCTTCTCTTTATAAAATCTAGCACAAGAGCAAGGAATACACAAAGTATGATAATCTCTATGCGGTATCTGTTTCCACAAATGCAATTATTAACTTTTTCTGACATCCGGTAAATGACTGAGGCAAGAAAAACCAAAATATTAACTTTGAACTCGGTCTGAAACTTCGTCGAAAAATCTCAGAACGCCAACCAGCACTTGCAATACTGCTTCTGCATCGGACCATGCGGCGTCATGCGCATTTGTACCCTGGCGTCCTGCGTCACGTCAAATTGATATTCGGGCCGACCAAGGACAGCGGACTACCCAAGTGTTAGGACTGCAGCAATGTGAGATGAAGAACATCAAATAATCCCTGGCTTGAATAAGCTGATGGCTGACTGAAGCAGTTAGAAGCCAGTCGTCCAAGTACAGAAACACGTAGAATCCCAGCAGTCTGAGATGAGTTGCTACTACTGCCACACATTTGGTAAAACACTCCGGGGACTGTGGCGAGTCCAAAGGGCAGAACTCTGAATTGCTAGTGACTAGCTCCCAGCTGGAAGTGCAGATGACTTCTGGAGCATCTATCCATTTTGATGTGGTAGTATGTATCCTGCAAGTCTACAGAGCACATCAAATTGTCCTTCTGTAACAGCGGTAAGATGGACTGAACCATGATCATCTGTAACTTTGACTTCTTTACATACAGAGTTAGGTTGCTTAAATCCAGAATTGATCTCAGGTCCCCGGTTTTCTTTGGCATTAAAAAGATGTGAGAGTAAGCTATGAACCCTCTTTGCCCAGTTGGGAACTCTTGGATGACTCTTTTTTGCAGTAGTTTTTTTATATCTTGCACTGCATACTCTCTCTGAATGGGTGGAATGTTGGGGAGTCTCCTATGTTTTTCTGGAGGTGGAAGGGAAAAGGGAATATAATAGCCTCTGGAAATTATGCTTAACACTCAGGTATTTGTTGCTAGATTTGTCCAGGCATTTGGGTGTAACAAAAAACGACCCCTGACTGCCTCCAGAATTGAGCAGTCGGGCAGCACTTTAGGAACCCTGATAGGGCTTGTCACAGAAGGGTTCCCTAAAGCCCTGATTCTGTGGACCCCCTTGGCCTCTGAGATGGCGTCTCCCATTGAAACCTCTTTCTCTGCCTTGGAGGAAGAATCCCCGCATTGATCCTGAAAAGACCCTTGAGATTTTCAGAACCATGTTTTCTGACCTCCTCATTGATTTCTTGAGAAAGTTTGGGCACCAGACCCTTCAGAGCTTCCATGCCAACTGAAAGAGGAAGGATAAGCCCTAAGAAGACATTGCTAGGAAAAGAAAAAAAAAACGTGTCCACACCCTGGCATAATAAACACACACACAAAAGGGGATTGAATAAGGCAGCAGATACTGCAGCAGTGATCTTTCAAACATCTACTGTTACAGTAAGTTTCTTACACAACAGTACTATGTTCTTCATACTGTCACTGCTGTATTAGCCTAAGCTATAGGGTTTGATTACTGTAGCTTAAAATTACTGGGAAGTGGAGGGGGAACTAGTTTATAGTGCTTGTAAAAGTATGCACAGAGGACCACGTTTCAGCTGCTACAAAATTTCTAGAGTCAAACCCTTTCCAAAAAGCCATAGATGAAGCCAAGGCCCTAGTAGAGTAAGCCTTGATCCCCTGTCTGGAATAGCCTTGTTGTAGTGGGAATAACAATAGCCTGAGGCAACCACTTGGAAATAGCCTGCTTTGACGCAAATTGTCCCTTCTCCTTACCTTCAGAAGAAAAGAACAACTGATCAGAAGTTCTGAAATATTTTGTTCTGCCATGATAGTATCTGTCTTGTCTGTAGACATCCAAGGAATGAAGTATCCTTGCTCCCTCATTTTTGGGTTCTGGAAAGAAAACAGGTAGATGGACAGACTGGCTTACAGTACACTTGGGTATCACTTTAGGCATAAAAGAAGGATTAGTTCTCAAAGAAACCCTGCCTCTGTGAATGATGAGATAAGGCTTACCCACCATAAAAGCTTATAACTCATACTCTTCTTTCAGAGGTCAAACAATCTTGTTTTCTATTTTAAGAAACTCAAATCAGCCAGGTTAGCTGTCTCAAATGAAGCAAGTGTTAGTTTCTCTAACACAAAATTAGGATTCAAGGAGCCACGTATTTTCTGCAAGGCTTCTTATTTAGCACCCCATTCAAAAACATTTTCATGAGATTGCACTGAAAGGGGGAATCCATGGACATGCATGCTGAAATGGCTGACAAATGAACCTTGATAGAGAAGTAAGACAGGACATAGGATAGTAACTCACACAAATACTGCAAAACTAGAGAAACATTAGCCCTGAATGGGTGCTGGTTATTTTGCTGACACCAACTAGAAACCATTTCCCTTTATGATTTTCTAATAGCAAGCTTTCTTGCCTCCATTAATACTTGCTGCGTATACTCAGAAAACAGGTGTCTAAAAGGTATTAAGACCCTATCATAGGCAGTCAGTTGTATTTGTTTGGTGCTGGGAAGTATCAAACATCCCTGATCTTGTGTGAGTAAATCATGTCTGTGAGGAAGCTTGTGGTAATTGCTCATGGCCAATTCCAAAAGAAGAGAGAGCCAGTGTTGCCTGGGTCAGAAGGAAGTCACCTGAAAGTATAAAAAGCATACAAGAACATTTCTGTCCAAGGAAAAAAAAGTAATATGCCTTCCAGGCCTACTTGCATGGAGTCCTGTTGCAGAATTTTGTTAGTTTGTTTAGGGAAGTGGTAAAAGGTTCTACCTGAGCAATTCCCCACAGATGGATCAAACCTTGGAAGACCCCTTGATTCAGTTTCCATTCATGAGGGTCTGCCTTGGTCCTGCACAGCTTGTCTGACACACACCTTTGTTCTGATGGAATATAAGCTGCCTGTAGGCTGAGACTGTGCTGTAAAGCTATAGCCCATGCTGACATGGCTTGCCTGTATAGGGTAAGGTCTGCTTCTTCCTTGCTTTCTTGTTTATGTACCACATCACTGAGGTATTGTCTGCAACAACTTGAAGAGGTCCCAGGGACAGAAGATGATTCAAAGTTGTGAAACTTTATAAGAGCTAGCTTGTCTTCTTTGTTTGAGTGTTTTGGTCTGCCTTTCTTCTCTCAAAGGCCCTGCACTTTTATACCCATTGGTACTGTTCCCCAAGCAAAAGTCTGAGGCATCTGTTATGAGTGACTTCTTTGGAGCAGAGAGGGAGTATGGGAGGCTTGGATTCTGAGAAATGAGAATGGGTACTGAAGATGGGACCAAAGAGATTTCAGATACCATCGTATCTTTCTCATGTGGTGTCTTGCAAGAGGTATGAAAATCATGGAAGCCATGAAATGCAGAACCCTGAGGAATTCCCTCACTGTGACAGAAGTCTGAGTGAAAAATACTTGGAATAGATCTAAATATAGAACCATTTTTTCCTCTGGAAGAAAAACTCTTTGTACTGATGTGTCTAGTAGGCATCCCAGAAACAAAGTCCTGTGTGATGGAGTCGAAAAAGACTTGAATGTTCTCTTGGCATCCCAGTCTGTGCAGGAGATCTCTTACCCTAGTAAGAGATTTCTGACACTTTGAAAAAGGCTCTGCAGAGATAAGCAAATTGTCTACGTATAGAAAAATATGGATACCTTGTATCCTGTAATGGGCTATAACAGGAGCTAGACACTTTGTGAACTACTTTGAGCAGTGGAGAGCCCAAAGGATAAGGCAGATAACTGATAATGTGATCAAGACACACAAAACCTTAAGAGACACATAAAATCTAAATGAAAAGAAATGGGATGATATGCATCTTTTAAATCTAAGTTTATCAGACAATTCAAATGAGAAGAAGGGGTAACATAACTTGAAGTGAAAGCATTCTGAATCTGGGTACTATCACAAATCAGCTCAGGAAAGAAAGATCCAGAATTGATCTCCAGGTGTTTTCTTTCTCTGACATGAAACATTCTTGAGTACAATCCTTCCCCTAACTGAGGAGAAAGAGGAAAAGTTTCTATTACTCCTTGAGACAGCATATGATGCAAGACAGGAGGAAAGAGAAGGGTTTGGTCTGGCAGATGAGGAGGAATCCCATAAAAGGGAGGAATTTCCTCCCATGGCCATCTGTACCCTAGATTTATTTATTTTATTTATTTACATGTGTTTACTGGGAAATTCCGACAGGACACAAGTCCTTTCTCAGTGGAGGCCTGGGGAGAAAAGCTCCACAGAATGACATGGTAGATGGTGAACAATAACAATCAAAGTATGTATACAATAGAGGTGATCATGATATGGAGAAATACAGGAACAAATTTGGTACAACTGAGTCGTAAGCTCTAATTACAACATTGAGAAAGAAAAAAAAACACAGTGCTACAAATTATCTAAACAGTAACTAGGTAACAATAATAACAGACTAAATGAATAACTAAATCTTGAAAGGATTAACAAGCAGTGATGGATCACAATCTGTATCCACTTGTCTGAAACAACCTATTGTCAAAGAGAGATATGGCAATACAGACTTTCTTAGAGTTCAGCTCTGAGAGTCATTCTTCTCCAAAATGATCAGAGCTGAATGGATCAAGGAAAGAGTCGGAGTTGAGGAAGGTAACATTCTCAAATCTGACACCTTGACCTTCGGGATCTTCAGATCAGATAGCTCAGAAAATACAGGTCAGATCAGAGAAAGAGTCACCACAGGGTATATCAAAGGTTCCAGACTCACAGATCCAAAGGGGATGGAGCTTGAAGGACCCCCATCTGGATCTGAGCTTTAAGGAAGTTTCTCATCATCCTATCCATATCATGCTCAGAAGAGAAGTACTCCAGGAAGACCTGATGGAGGAGGATGCTGAGTAAGGATGAGAAGATTTTTTGGAGTTTCCTGCAGAAAAGGAGATCCCAGTCTCAAAGAGAACATTTCCGGAGAGATAACATCTCCGGAGAGAAGTGCAGAGACCAGATTCGAGGAGACCTGTTGGATCTGAAACCTTTTTAACCTGAGGGACAGTAGGATCTGATGAGGTCAGATCCAAGGCATTTTTTTATTTTCAAAGGGGCTCTGAACTCAGAGTGGAAGAAGGAAATTGGACAGGGAAGCACTTTCTAGACTCCCTTGTCTCCAAAGCCTTATGACTTCTCGATGGATTGAGCTCCTGATGTAAAAGGAACTGCAGAAGAGGAAGCAAGCAACAGACCTTTAAATTAGTTTGTTATGCCTATCACTGACCACCCTGGTCTTAAAATCCACACAGATTTCACATGAAATCTGAAGGTGAGCAGGGCCTAAACAAGACACAAACTCCCTTTGGGCAAACTAATAACTGCAAACAAATATTTTTTTTTTTTATATTGAAGAAGAAAAAGAGAAGAATATACCAACAATGGTAAAAAGATTACCTCAGGAGAGGTAAGAAAAAGGAGAAAGACTACCAATGATGATAGTACTGAGCCTACTCTGAGTAGAAAAAAGGTCTACACTCATTCTAAGATGATAAAGAGAGGAAGGCACTAAAGAAGAAAAAGATTTAGTAGTAAAAAAAGTTAATATCACTCACAAAACACCACTGAACTGCCTAGAGCTCGACAGCGCAACAATCCTGACTGAATGATAGTGCAGCAAATGAGATCTGAGGTAAAGCAGTGATTGGGGGCATTACGGCTAAAGGGAGGAGTTCAAGAGTCAGATCCTAGACTGCAAAAAAGTGGCTGAGTCAGATCTGAGGATCAGATCTGAACCCATTCATTGAGAAACAAATGAAATAGCCAACATGAGAGTGGCAGGATTTGTACTCAAAGTCATTCTGTCTTTATGAAAGTCCAGGAAAGGGACCTTACATGAGAGTACCTGAAGTTCTGATACTCATTTGGCAGAAGTAATGGTGACCAGAAAAATAGTCTTGCAAGAAAGAAACTTCATATCTGTGGGTGCTGCTTGTTCAAAAGGGTTTCCTGAGATAAAGACTGCAGCAAAATGGTGACATCCCAGGGAGGAATAAGATTACAAACTTGAGGGTCTCAATAAAAAGGTACCTCTTAGAAAAGCCTTGGAAATTCTGAGGGAAGCAATGGAAGCGTTGTTGAACCCTATGTGAAAGTTTGAAATGGCTGCCAACTGTACTTTAATCATTGAATAACATGACCCAGTCATGAATCCCCAAATGATGTGGATACTCTACAAAAGGGCCTTACAGAAACAGATGCTTGGTGCCAGAGCCATGGGCTCAAGCTCAATGCCAAGAAATGTATAGTTATTCCCTTTGGGAAAAAACATGTACCCATGAATTACCACATAGGTGGCAGTACACTAAACACCAAAAGTGTGATAAGAGACCTAGGGACACAGGTGGACAGTGGTCTCACCTTTGATAACCACATCGTCACAACAGTCAGGAAATCCTTCTATGTGGCACACCTCATTACTAAGGACTTTTCATCCAGATAAAAGGAGGTCATTGTACCACTTTACTCATCCCTCATTAGTCCCATTACAGAATACAATGCCCCGTTTGGTATGTACCTCTCAAGACATCTGCAACAACTGGAAAGGTCGCAGAAATATCTCACTAAAAGAATCACAGGCTTAAAGCAGATGCCCTACACTGACCGCCTTAAAAACTCCATCTATACTTTGTCGATCGTCTACTCAGAGGCGATCTCTGCTTAACATACAAAGCCATGTCAAATCCAGAGCTGTTGGACATGCTACACTTAAAGAAATCCCAATCCCTCAGAGTCACACGCTCCAGGGATCTAAACCTTGTCAGCACAATAAACAAAACATGCTGGAGGGATAGGTTCCTGACCCAGAGACTCCCCAAACTCTGGAATAGCCTGCCCATACATGTCAAGTAGAGCGCCTCTGGCCCTCTTCAAAAGGAACCTTGACGATTGGATGGGAGAAAGGAAATTCACCCCCAGGGGATCATGTCAGTTGCCCTGCTAGACAGGGGTCCAGGGAAGTAAATAGTGTGGGAAGAAATAGCCAGGGAATTGTTATGGCTAGGCTTGTATAGGCCCTAGAGCTGATAGCTTAGTACCAACCTATGAGCCTAAAACTTCTGAAAGAAATTCTAAACTTTTTTGGAAGCAGTGCTGAAAAGGGGTCTAGCCCACTAGAAGATGCCCAGATGGAGAAATGCTTCCATTTGCTCTTGTAAGTCTTTTTGTAGAGTTCATTTGAGAGGAAGATATGATCTGCATTGCTGGGTAGGAAAGCCTAGCATCTCTGGCAATTGTTAGAAGTGGAGAAATCATGTGGTTAGTTTTACAGTCTTTAGGTCTGGTAGAGGAGATCCAAAAATAGATCCAGAACCCATGGTGGATGAACTAGGTAAAGCCAAAGAAATGGGAACTATACCTGCTGGGGCCAGACTGCAGCAATGAGGATTACTCTGGTCTTGTACTCCTTTGCTTACTGAATGAACTTGATAATAAGGACAGCTGGGGGCCAAGGATGGTCTAGAGTATCTCTCAGTGGCTGACTCTGTACAGGAGTAAGGGCAAAGTAACTTCTGAATTTGTTTAGGTAGGAAACAAAAAGGTAGCAGTAAGGCTGGCGCCCGTGATTGAAGACCCCTGTTGCCACTGTTTTGTTGAGAGACCACTTGTGAGACAATAGTATAGCTCTGCTCAGTCTGTCTGCCAGGATGTTGGATGTCCCAGGTATATGCATTGCTACTAGAAAGCAGTTCGAAGACATCACCCAATGCCAGATTCTCATGGCTTCTTGGCAAAGAGAGTACAATCGGGTTCCACCTTGTTTGCTGATGTATCAAACCACTGACATATTGTCTGAGTGTATGGCAATCACATCCTTAAGTAGATGGTCCTGAAGTGCCTGCAATGTAAGGAGGACCACTCAACTCCAAGACGTTAAAGTGAAGGTTGGCCTCTGTTGAGGACTACGTTCCTTGGACTGTTCTCGCTTTGATGTGCCCCCCACACACACACACACACCACCTTACAAGGGATGCACCTGTGGTCACTATGGCTTTGGGTATCATAGAATGGAAGAGTCTGCTGAGTAACCAAGTTGGATGAAATCTACCAATGAATGTGGTTCCTGCAGAACTGTGTGACTCGTGTTTTGTGGTGAAGGAGATGAATGTTCTGAGACCACTGTACAACTAATGTCCATTGCAGAGCTCTCATGTAATATCTGGCTAAAGGAAACTTCACAATGGAGGAAGGCATTAGATATAACAGGCATAATATCAGTCGAGCCTGGGGGTTGGGATGATTTATTACCTGAAGAGCAACTGATCTGATTGATTTGACCCATTCTGAGGGTAGCTTTTCTGTCTGATGTGCAGTACTGTGTATATATGGCAGCCTATGAATTCTATGGATTCAATAGGCGGCAGTTTGCTTTTGTTGGTGTTTACAGAGATGCCAGATGACTTGTCAGTTGTAGTAGGAATGACTGATGTGTAAGAAGTATATCCCTGGAGGTAGCAGTTAGAAGACAGTCATCTAGCTACGGAAATACTTGGATCCCTTGAAGCCTGAGAGAGGTTGTCACAGCTGCCATTTTCTTGGTGAACACCCAGAGGACTGTGGTGAGACCAAACTGCAGCACTCTGAATTGCTGGTGACTGCCTCCCAGCCGGAAACATCAGAAACTCCTGGACTGCTGCTGGATCTTTATGCAATGGTAGGTATCCTAGTGATCTACACAGCACATAAAATTGTCCTTTTTGAGCAGAGGTAGAATGGACTGTACTGTGATCATCTGGAATGTTGTCTGTTTTATGAATACATTCAAATTGGTAAGATCCAAAATTGCTCTTTGGTCACCTGTCTTTTTTGTTACTAAAAAGAACTTTGAATAGACTGTGGATTCTAACTGGTCTTGGGGGACCGGATGGATGACTCCTTAATCCAGCAAGTTTTGAACTTCTGTTGCTCTGAGTTCCAACTGATTGGGTGTAGTTATTTTATCAACTTATTTTATTATTTTTCCACAAATAAAGGGCTCTTTGAGTTAAAATAGTTGTCCTGCATCTGCTGCCATGGGCTTTGTCTTGGAGTTTCTAGTTTCATTTTGCTGATCTGTTTCTGTGAATAGAAATGGCTGTAGAAGGACAGAACATTGACTCACAGCAGTTGCTGTTTTCCCAGAGTTTCGGGCAATCTATAGAGGATTTACTAAATAAAATGGAACAGATGTCTCAAAGACTTGATAGAATGGAACACACCCAGCTTACGTCATCAGAAAGGGGCGTAAACAACACTACAGAGGAAGTCTGTGAGGTACGAGCATCTAATTCAATGCAACGGCTGCTAAATAATGTCGGTTTAACTACAAATGAGCCAGGAAATGGTGGAAATATCAGTCAATGGCAAATTTTTACCAATTCAACCCCCCTTAAAACAGGAGAAGGAATGATGAACCAAACGGTGCTATACGACAAGCGCATATTGGCGAATGGCTTGAACAGTATCCATCCTTGTCACCGGAGAGCACTGTGAGTACTACTGACTATAACACTAACTTGCAAAAAACTAGACTATGTCTTACTTAAGATAAAAAAACTACAACTAGATAATTCATACTTTAGGGAATGTTTGAGATTAAAATTGGTGCCAAAGGGTTTACGTATGTGGCGGTTCCCTTCTGGCTTAATAGTGAACTCTGAATTTCATAAAGAATTAATCTCCATGGTTGACAGGCATGGGCATGAATATATGGAGATTGTAATCAAACATAATGATATTTTATTGAATAACTTAATAAAAGATGCAACAGAACTGGATAAAATTATTGTGCAGGACAGGGCACATGCAGAGAATTTATTTGACTATAATCATGTATTCAAGTCAATCGTACACCAAATTAATAACATAAAAAATAGGAAACTTAAGAAACTTGAACGGGACAGAATACAGTATAATCAGAACACTGCTTACTCTGAACCACCCAAATCACAAAACTGGAGGTCCAGAAATGAGTTTAATGTCATTAATGATGAAAATATTTTTAGACGAGGAGCAGTACCCCCCCCCCCTTTGAGGGGGTCCGAGAGGCTCCAACAATATGGAGAACGCAGCTCAAGGGACTTATACGACCAACAGAGGTCGAGGAGGACAAACAATGAATCGAAGGGGGACTCGGAGGGGCAGTTATCAGGGCAGGAGATGAACCCCGAAACACATGCCCTCCATGTCTTATAATGAAGAACAATGCTGGGGATTTTAATGTGTTCAGCTATTCCTCAGTGCCTATCGATGAATTTGCCTGTGATCTACTATCCAGGGGCATGACTTTTGTACCAGAGACTGAATGTGATCTTGCTAATACTATAATAGATTTAAAATACTTTGTAAGAAAACTGAACCTGAATGTTTTATTTAAATCTGTAGATTATATCAGTAATCCTTTGCATATTTCTAGCACGTACAACCCCCCCACTGCATCTCACATTGCAAATGTTTGAGAAGTTATGTGAATTTGATTTAAGGAATCTGAAAAGAAATGGAAGGGGCAATAACTTAAATGTTTATGAATTAGAATGTTTACAGGACTTGAAATGTAACTCTGGTCTTAGAATTATTAAACCAGATAAAGGGGGAGGGGCTGTGATTATGGATATTACGGATTACAATCAGAGAATGGGAAATGTATTCATGAGCTCAATGATTTGTTTATTGAAGGATCCATTTCCATAGATGACCTAAACTTCTTAACAGTATTGTACCCAAAGACACCATGTATTTTTGGACTACCAACAATACATAAATTTTTACAGGACCACCCCCTATGAGATCCATTGTTGATGGGCGAGGTTCTATAACTTACCCATTAGCAACATTTTTAGAAATTAAACTAAAACCTTTGTTAGCTAATGAAAATTCTTTATATAAAGACTCATTGGATTTTTTGGAGAGGATTAACCAGTTGGAATTTAATGAAGCAGGGATTTTTATAACCTTGGACGTGAAAGACCTACATACAGTGATACCACACGATCTAGGTGTGGAATGGTTTTGTGATGAGAGAGGAATTCCTCAATCAAAAATAAATGTTTATGAACAACCTTTAAACCTGGTACTAAGGAATAATTTTATATTTTTCAATAAAGAATACTTTCTTCAGACAAAGGGCGTTGCTATGGGCTCACCTTGTGGGAGGCCTGTATGCGAATATAGTCATGCTACAATGGGAGAAAAAGTTCTTAATAGAATCAGTCTTTTATAAATACTGTAGACTTTATATTCGATTTTTGGATGACATTTTTGTGTTTTGGGTTGGCCCACAAGGGATGATTAAGAAATTCTTAGTGTATATTAACAATTCTACCCAATTTTTAAGTTTCACCCACACTGTAGGAGTAAGTGAAATTGCATACTTGGATGTTAGATTGGTAAAGAATAGCTCTTTAGGTGTGTTCCAATCTGAAATTTTCCATAAGGAAGCATATTCTAATAGCTTCCTGCATTTTAGCAGTGCTCACCCCTACAAAAAGAAAAAGGCCGTTGTAAAGGGGCAATTTGTAAGAGCTGCCCACATGATAACTTGTTTTGAAACATTCCTTGGAGAATGTGAATTATTGAAAGAACTGTTGGTTAAAAGGGGTTATCCTACTATTATGAGTTACTTATTGAAGCAGTAAATAAAAGAGAAAGAGGACACTTTAAAGCCATCCTTAACCAGGATATAAATGAACCACATTTACTTATAGGGATGGATGACCTTGATGGATATACAGAGAGAGATGAGCTTGAGGAATTAACTGAGACCATAGGGGTAACTGATGCTAGAGTGGTAGATGCTATGGCCTATCATAGGTCCAGTAAGGAGAGTGTAGAGGTGGCAACTGAGACCGTAGGAGTAGCATACTCCAGGTCAGCATTGGTTACAGCCTATAATAGGTCCAGTAAAATTATTGCTGACAACGTACATAAGAATTGGGCTATTGTTAGATCATGCAACGATGTTCGAGAATGGGTGGGTGAAAAACCGAACATAGTATACAGGAGGGGGCGAACCCTCAAAAATATTCTTGAAGCAAACATTAAGAAACCTATAGTAGGCTATATGAAACAAATGTGGGTCATGCACAATGTGTACATATGTTTTAGAAGGACTCTCCTGTGTAATAAATGGGACTATGATAAAGATAAACAAGAAAGGTTCGTGCCACACTGAGAGAGTGGTATATTGTGCTTTGTGCATGAAATTCCCAGCATACTACATTGGAAAAACTGAAAGGAAGCTTAAAAGTAGAATTTAAGAACACCTTATTGATATAAGGTTGAAAAAAGAGACGAATGCCCTTGCAAAACACTGTAACGATTTCCCTGACTATACTTTTAAGTTTATGATTCTGGATGGACTTGAAATTCACCCAAGAGGTGTCCCACAGACACTACAATTACAAAAACAGGAGGCTATATGGCAAATTAGAATGAATGCAACAAGTTGGCCAGGTATAAATGATTCCCTGTCTTTAGCGTGTTTTCTCAAATTGAAGGCACTAGATAGATAAGTTGATAAAAAGAGAAGTGTGTATGTGTATATACATACAGTTTATTTTAAATGATTGGATGATGAATGTTTTTATTGCAACATATTATGCATTTTATGGTTTACAATGAGAGTGTTATTTATCTTTTATACAGCTTCTATACCTTTAAAAAAAGAATTATCCAGCTGTTGAATAATTTATGACATTCTAATTTATGAATGTAACTTATTGGTGGAGAGTAATTAGGGGATTGCCTTTTACTATTTTAAAAAGGGACTGTTGACTGTGTTTTTTATCTTGAAAAAGTCTCTGAATGAACAGAGATGAAAGCGCTTGATTCATTGCTGCTATTCAACTTATTTTATCAACTTATTTTATTATTTTTCCGCAAATAAAGGGCTCTGAGTTAAAAGATTTGGTTGCTGTCCAGCATCTGCTGCCGTGGACGTTGTCTTGGAGTTTCTAGTTTCATTTTGCTGATTGGGTGGAGTGTCAGAAATATTTTGTTTTATTCTTGGGGTTTCCAAAAAAGATATTGCATAACCTCTCATAAGGATCCTTTGCACCCAAGCATTGGAAGTTATATTTTGCCAGGCTAGAGTGTGTAAGAAAAAGCACCCACTGACAGACTTCAGAATGCAGCAGTCAGGCAAGTGTTCAGGGATGCTGATAAGATTTTTCTGTGAAAGCTCAATGGAAACCTTGAGTTTGCAGACTGCCTTTGCATCTTGGGCAACATCCAAGGGAAATGCTTGCTCCTGTGCCTCTGGACGGCCTATACCCAGAAGTGTCCTGGTGAAAACCTTGAGATTCTTTAAACCACATTTTTCTTCCCCTCTGTGATTCCTGGAGAAGTATCTCTGAGGAGTTGAAAAACAGATTCCAACAGCAGACAAGGCTGTACTGTACTGTTCACTTCTGGTAAGCGTGCCCTTAACTTTCAGTCCAACCAAGGTGGAGCCATCATATGGGACATTTTTGAAGGATGTTTTAAAGCTTTCCTCAAAGTTCCAGAGCCACGTTCAGGCATGACGATGCACTTTAATGCCTGTACCTGCTGCTTGGGGTGCACCACCTGCTGTGTTAAAAAGCGGTCTCATGACTGCATTCAAAAATTACTGTAGGGTAGACAACTGGGAATCCACTGTTTTTTTGGATATCTGCTAGTAAATTACCTGCCAGGGAATTTGAAAATTTTTTATCAAATCCTTTTGGAAGCGTGTCAAGTGAGCCATGTAGTTCAGTGTATGAAAAGAGAAGGAGGCTGAAGCATATGTCTATTTCTCCAATCTGTCCAATGCCCTAGACTGTCTGCTAGGGGGATGGACAGAGGAACACTCTTCAGACAGACCCCTAGGCCAGAATTTCTTTCTTTAGGGGAAATAAAATTCTGTCTGGCTTCTTTGGAATGGGATCTGCCACATCAGGCTCCTTACAGGCTTTCTGAGTGATAAGATTGACTATGGTGTCGGGAGAGGGGACCAGACAGGACATTGAGGGGCTGAACCCAAAGGTTTCAAGAGACACTAATTCATCAGAAGGAGTTTTGGTGGACCATTCCCCCCTCTATTTCATGAATTCAAGGATGTTTCCAAAGGAGGTGTTTTCTGGGAGAGACCTGGGAGAACCTTCTCCCTCATTTAAGTTGGTGTATTTGGTGACAGACTCAGCAGAGGAGTCAATATGCTTCCTTTTACATCCCCTTCTGGAGAATGTTCCTTGAGATTCCTGAGGAAGACACATCAAAATCCAATGTAGGACTCAAGTGCCAAGTCGTTTTGAAGCCTAAGGGATCAGTTTGTCCCTGTCTACCAGAATGTGAGGAGGTAGGTGCAATCTTCAGAAGGAGTCTGGAGGGATCCAAACTCTGAGAGTGTACCAATCATCTTGGTCCAGCCAAGGACCTCTCCAAAGTTTTGAAAGCAGACTCAGCCACTGGAGCCAAAGAAGAACCATCTAGATTAGTTGAGTCAGAAGCTCTCTTGATTTCAATGGCTAAGGCACCGAGTAGGACATTGGAACTGAGCTGTTTAATAATGAAGCCCTGAGTGGCAGTGATGGCTCCAAAAATATTGGGGTTGTTGTCGACTCTACCTTTGGAGCTCCAACAATGACACTCTGGCACCGGGATTCTACTCAGATCAAGTGCACAGCAGTCAAGTGAGTGAGGGGAGATGTCAAAGCTGAATTCTCCAGGACTATCGATTCTGAAGCTGGTACCATAAGAAGTTTGGATCCAATGTATACCGGCTCAAGCAATGGAGACAGAATAGGAAGCTAACAAGTCTGAACAGTCAGGGTGGAAGGGGCTGATCCCAGACCTTTTCTTGGGGACAGAGCCAGGACAACTCCCAGCTGAATCTGTGTCCTCAAAAACCTCCTATCATTCGGTTGATGTTGAATTGCATGAGACTCCTAGTAGAAAGGTGGGATCTAGAGCATGAGGCTAGCGAAGTATACTTTTAAGGTATGTTTTGCAATATGGGAGAATGAAACCTGGGAATTATCAGTGCCAGAGTAAAGGCCTTTGGCAGAGGAGTCTGGATCGAAGCAAACTTCAGATCTGATTGTCTCAATATTTTCGGTGCTGGACCTGCAATAGCTATGGGGTTAGGAGACCTTTTCTTAGTTTTCTCCAGGCAATCTTTAGGTCTCTTGTCTTTCAATTTCTTTTTAACTTTTTCCCTTTCTTTTTCCCTTTCTCTCTCTCTCTCTTTGAATCTGTCCCATTCCTTATCCTTTTCTTTTCGGAGGAAGGGGGAGAGGTGGATGCACTTGGATCCGAAGACATTTTGGACCCTGTCTATGTAGGGAGAAGACCTTTCTTTCAAAATCAGTTTCTGTCTTCACCCCTGAAGGACACTGGTGTTGAAAGCAGCACAGATGGACCATGAATCCTGTAAACGAGAAGGCTCCAAGTAGTAAACACACTGCGAGTGTGGGTCTTGGGGTGGTATTTTATACCTACAGGAAGAGCACTTTTTAAAACTCTTGCAAAAGTAATTTAACTACACAATAACCTTACTTATCAAAGAAGAAATTCCCTAACAAACTATTATCTTAATATTATGTATAAACATGCACACACAAGAATATTTGTAAGGGCTATAAAGAATACACCAATCTATATAAAAGTTCTACTAATGTCCTAACACTAATACTGGAGACAAACTGGATAGAATGTCACGGAAGACTAAAAACAGACAGTTTATTTAGAGTAAAAGCAGTTTCAAATTAATTAACTAACTGTTTATATATAACTATGCTTGATTGCTAATCAACAATTAAAACAGTTATTTGTTTGATATCACTTCTATAAAAGTATATATATAAAAAATACTGTCAACAACAGATGTGTGTTGTTAGTTAATTTTAGCAATGATACTTTAAAAGTATATTTAATGTATATGTTTTATTTTTATTATTAGTGGTCATTGAAGCCTGGATAAGTAAAAAATTTTTTGCGCCACTGCCAAATTAACTTCTATAAACTATTCTAGGCTGTCTTGTTGAATTAATGACCAGTTTTTAAATATCAGTTTCTTAATAATGTCACTGTCCATGTTATAAGTTGTTATAAAACTACATCTAAGTCATTAATAGGTTCCATTCTTACTTCTTGATTGTCTAGGCAGCCATTATTGAATTACTACTACTACTTTCTTCTTCTGAGACTATAATAATTTTAACAACTCTTTTTTCTTTTGCTTTCTGGTTTCCTTCAAATAAAATGAAGATATCATCCAGGAAGCGGGTATAAGTTAGTTAAAAGGCAACCATTCAGTGTTGTTTAGAATGTATTGTTGTTCCCAGTTCAAGTCTTCTCTGTATATAATATTGTCCAGATTCTTAACATGTTGGGGATCTTTGGCCAGTTGGTGATGATATAATGATAACTGTTTTTAAAGAGACTTCTTTTTTCAACTCTATCAACATAGTCAAAATTGTCAAATAAAGTGAGTCTTCCACCTTTGTCTGGCTTAATAGCCCTAATGTTAAGTGTTTTAAAGGTAGATAAATTCTTCCTTACTAAAATTTCTACCTTTCTTATTATTTTGATAAATTTTATTATGTACACTGTCATTAATGCTTCTTAAATCAAGTTCCATAATTTGTTCAAATATGGACAAGGTTGGATGCAAAGTAGGATTGTACTCACTAACTACTTTGAGTGACTGACTAATTGTTGGTGAATCCCCTAAGAGGATATTGAGGTTTAGTTTTCTTACGAAGAGTTTGATGTCCTTAATGCTTTGTGCTAGGTCCATGTATTTGCTAGGTACAAAAGTTTGTCCTCTAGCAAAGAGTTCAACAAGAGTGGAGTCAATGTCAATACATGAAAAGTTGTACACTACAAAGTCTCCTGTGTGGTTGTATATAACCTCAGGTTTTTTTGATGATAGTTCTTGTTCTATCTCTTCGGTTTGTTTTTGAGGTTGTTGATTAATTTGATTTTGATTGTTAACAGAATGTCTCTTCGGAATAGCACCCAAATTTTGGTTGTCATAGTCATTTCTTTGGGCTGAACTGTAAGTTAATTCACCGCCTGCCCATGTATTGTTGTTCCTGTTATATTGTCTGTGATTTTGGTGTCTCAGTGTTGAAGGTAGTGTCCTGTAAGTTTCACTGTCATTTGTCTTTGTTTCATTAAAATTATTTTGAGAAACTGGTGGCTTTGGATATGCCTTTCCACTTTCATAAGCAAGTCTGTCTCTATTTATTTTTTTAATTTTAATGAGCTTCGACTTAGCTAATAGTTGGTCGATAGAACTGAATATTCTTTCATAGTCATATCTGTATCGAATAAAGTCAGTATGGTTAGTGATACAGTTGTTCAGTTCATCAACCTCTTTAGTAAGTTCAGTAATTTGTAGTCTATAGTGTTTAGTCATGCACTCCATAAGTGCAAAACCCTGCTCATTAAATAAGTTAATAAGTTCTAAATGAAAAGGTGAATTTGTCACTAATCCGGTCGGATACACATGATGTGCAACATTCTTGGAAGTAGTTAACTTCCAACTGCAACTTTGATTTTCAAAGTTTTGCATCAATTAATTTCAAGTTGTTTAAAATTTCTTTTCACTCACCTCGTGAATATCAGCGTTCAATTTGTTGGTTAAAGGCAAGGCTGTTAGTATTGGAAATCCAGTCTTTAAACACAGGAGCTCAATAAAGCTCTAGCGCCGTTAGTGTATGTCCGTTCACTAGAAATTGAGTTAAATCTTCCATTGTTGTTCAAACCAGTCTGGTTGTTCTGGTTGCAAGAAGGTAAAGTGTTTGTGCTAGGTTCAACAGGTTGCGTGCTAGTCCTGGTAGTTTAGTTTAAATAGGCAGCAACAGCTGGCGGTGTGCTGACAAGTTGCGGTGTCGAGTTGATGAAGTCGGCTGCACCTAGTTGAGAGTCAAGGCGTGAACCCTTTCAGTAAGTGCCAAATTTTCTTAGAAATGTTTTGTGAAGAAGGGATAACTTGATCATTGGCCATGACAAAAACTGGAGACAAACTGGATACGAGGAACAGACTAAATCCAACAAAAGAGAGTCCAAGAATGTCACGGAAGACTAAAAAACAGACAGTTTATTTAGAGTAAAGCGCTTTTCGTCGCTCAAAGTGTGAGCAACTTCTTCAGACATTTCAAATTAACACTACTACTACTAACACTAATACTACAAACTTTCAAAATTTTGAAAGGGGGAGAAAGAAAAACATTCCTTTATCTTAAAATATCCAAATGATGGAGCTCTCAGTACACATGCATCTGGTTTACTCAGGCGGCAAATGAGATCTGAGATACTGCAGCCAGGAGAGGGGAATTGTGGGTAGGAGAGAAGTCAGAGCTCTCAGATCCAAAGCTTTTGTATAAGGCACCGAGGTCAGATCCTGACGGATCAAACAACCCACAGGTTGAATCAGATGAAAAAAAGACAGAATGGATACACAGTTACGCCACAAAAATGGTTTTTCAACTACTTTTAAAAACTTTAAACTGACAGGGAAACAGTGTCCTGGCATTTAAAATTATAGCCAAGTCTCATGACAGTCCATTAAAACACAAACTCCTAGACAAAAGAAAACAACTTTCCAAACCAGGAAGTACATTCAAACAATAAATTAAAATGTAGAAGTATTTTTTCCCCAAAGGGAGCTTATCTGCCCAGCAAAGAAACCGCACAAGCCGACAGTTGATCCTCAAAAGCACACAGAGGAGTGATATCTTTGGTGGCAGGAAGCTCTGAAGGGCTTGGTGCTCAAACCTGTGTTTTTTAGGCAGCTCAGCTGGAACTGCCCAATGGTTAGAGTGAATGGAAGATGCCCTGAAGCTTTGTAAGCTGGATGACTGTTATATCCTTGTCAGGATATAACCTGTATACGTAAGGCTACTGCAATATAGATCAGTATGCAATATGCTGAATATCTAATGGCTCTGGAGTAAAGACAGGGGCAACTGTTTATTTATTTTATGTATAGCACCTCATCTTGTGTTAAGAATAGTACTGCATACAGATGCACACTTGTTTTCCTGGAGATCGACTAGTGTAGAACAAACACAGCACCTAGTATGTACTACTGACAAAAGATACCTTGTAGTGAGGCAGTGAAAAAGTATGTAGTTATCAACAAGTCAGATAAACATCTTTGCCTAGGGTGGTGGGATAAACAGAACAGGGATGTAGTGTGAGTTAACACACTATGTGGTGTGGAATGTCACACCTCTATCAGTCTACACGCATCTTGCATTCCAAAGCATTTTCAGAAAAATAAAAAGCATAAGATAACAAACGTAAATATTTTGCGAACAAAAAAAGCTATTAAGACTGTACAAATAGCAGTGTTATCCGTAAGAAGTTTTCTTTACAGTGGTAATAGTCAGTGCATTCATAGTCCTTCCATAAATACTACAATATATCATAACGTACACAAAACCAAAATTATATTTTTAGAGGTAAACCAGAAGGTTCGAGTCACATCTGATATTCTACTTGTGACCCAGAGGGAGACAGGACTAACAAGAAACAGAGTACAACGATATTGGGCAAGAACACTCATCCATCTACATACTTAACTGACTAAACTACTTGAAGCTTCAACAAGGCATGTTTATTCCTCCCACAGGAGGGGTATCAGTGAGACAGTCTAATAGATCTGTCAGCTAAAGTGATTTTATCTGGACTAATCCTCTGTGCTCTGTTTCAAGATTATATTTGCTACACTTTCACAAACAAATTATGATATCTTGGAAACTGTACAACCTAGACATATACTGTTAGAATATTTTTGTTAACGAGACATAAACTTTCAAATGATAACAAGAAAATCCTCTGTGAATGCATGTTTATTGAGACATTTACAGAAATATGAAAATATATGCTTAATTGAATAATTAGCAATATAAATAACACTGAATATCTTTAAAGATGTGCAACTTAGTGCAAATATCAAAGATAGCTTTCTTCAACAAAATCTAAGGTTCCACCTGATATCATGCATGTTCGCAAGGGACTTGTTTTTTAAATATTAACTGCATATGGAAATATTGTTTATTTTCATAATTGCTATCAAATAACTAATAATATCTCAGGTATAGTATGACATAAATGGTCATTGACAATGGATTTTCCTGTCTCCCACCTTGGTATATCACAACATACCTCTAAATAATATGTAGGGCTGCCATTTATGAAAATATAGCATAATTATGGAAATATGAATAATAAGTGACAAACAGTGACTAATTTCTCTATTGCAGGACATCCTAGACTAACAATCTTAGTGTCAAGTTGTTAACAACTCCCTGCACTTTCCAATACTGCCAATTACTATCTTGTAAGTCACCTAGTTAAAGAATCCAAATCCAAATCCAAAAAAGGTCTGGATGCAATAAGGAGCTATGGGTGTGAACAGGAAGTATACAAAAATGGAGCTATAGGGTTGAATGTAGTCTGGAGTTTTAAGCATGAACTGAGATAGACATATTTTATTTTATTACTGTGTTAACATGCAGTTCACTTTGTGTAATCATCTCTTTTTCAAGAGTGATCTAGGAACACTCTGTGGTCAAATATTTTGTTCAGATTCTTAGTTTGCAAGCAGGTTGCTCAAACACTGGCATTGCATGATGTGTGCAAATCTGTTATTTTGCCCACCTCACTCAGCACATAATTGGTAGACTTGGATGAGGGGAACAACTAGGAAAGAGGCTTGTTTGGTTTAAGAAGCCATGATATGGTTAGTGCCTACTTCCAAAATAAGTGCTGGCAGTAATGGATGTGTCTTCACACAGAAGTATGAGACTATATCATAAGGTGCACAGACAGCAGATCTGGTGGTTGTATCATCAGTGGCATCAAAATGACTGAAATGAAAAGTGGGTAAATAAATGCATGAAATAAACATTGCTATTTGTTCAGAATATAATCCTTCTGTGGGACTCAATTTGTAAAATGGTAAGAAAAGTTTCACTTTGCAAAAGCAACACAGTTAAAGCAAAACAGCATAATTACCTCTGCTCCATTCTAAGACCACTGTTTTCCTCTTCCAACTTTTCCATGTGCTGTTGTAAGTCTTTCAATCTAATCTGCACGTAATTTATATGGGTCCATAGTCTGGACATATCATTATACGTGTCACACTTGTGTTTAAATTTTGTCTGAGAAAATAAAAGCAACAAGTATTAATTCTGAAGCTGCAATGTTACATATAGCACTGCATACAAAATTTACCAAATTAAGCATAATAAATAAAATAAGGGTTACTCTAAATGGACACCATTCAGAAGCTTGACTCAATGAAAAGTTGAACTTCATATGGTGGAGATCACATGATCGACTTTCCAAAAAGTTAATTGACAGAAAACGATAAAAATCTATGTTTCTGCAGGGGGATAAGTCCCCTTTACCCACATCAACCCCCGCATATTATATATACTAACTCTGACATCGCACTACAGTGGGGACAAGGATAAATCCCCCAATCTCCACTGTACTGTGATTTCTATTCAAAAGCTTCAACATTTCAGAAAGTCAGTCATACGGTCTTGACCATATGAAGTTCGGCTTTCTGTTCAATCGATCTCCTGAATGGGACCCCTCTAAATGTACACTAAGTAGCTGTTTTTTTTTTCTTTGTTTAGCTATGCTACTATTTAACCAGAGTAATGGATTGATCACCAACAGACCTTTTTTTCAGTTCAATCCAAGCACAAGGCACTAAAATAACTGGCATTACATCATAACACTGCTAAAACATAGATGATTGAGATATTAACTTTTTAAGTTTCTTTTAGATTCTCTCACATTTTAAATAACTAGAGTTATAAACAATAGCGTACAGATGATATCTGCAGTAAAGTGAACTGCTCATCTGGATCCATATCTGCAAGGTGATTATTTTCCCTCCTGTTCCTCCTCCTACTACTACCACATTCTCATCATGCCTACAGCTGCCTCACCCAAAGCTGTGAACAACAATAACTATCAGCATACTCAGGGGAGATGAAGACAAGAACGCTGCCTTCTGATCTCTGACCCTTGACTTAATTTTGCATGCAGTGCAAACCAGTAGCCTTGTATGAGCATGTTCTAGTTTGATAGATTTCAACTAGAATTAATGTGTGCAGGTAAATAACACAGAGGCAAAGTCTCTTGGTCTTCACTAGGGGCAGTAAAGCTCCAAGGGGCCCCACACCATTTAACTGGACTTGATTTATTTAGCCTTTGTTGACCAAGTTAGTCCCACTGACTAGTAGTCTTTTTTCAGGGGATGCTCAAGGAACCATTAATACTACTGGGGAAAATTTCGCCAAGGCATCAAAGAACTTTCTAGTCTGGTTGATGAATGCTATGGGATCTTTTTAATCTACCTCAGGTTGAACTATCAACAAATCAAGCAGAGGGGACCTTGCTTTAACATCTCATCTGAAAGTGGCCACACTTATGGGTACAGCATCCCCCACCCCCAGTTCTACAATGCAGTGTCAGCAATTCCAGTCACCTAGGAAGAGAACCCACAACCTTCCTGTCTTCCAGCAGCAAAGGTGAGTGTGTAACCTGTTGAGCCACTGACACTGCTCGGATGACAGTGTGGCTGTAGGTCTCTGCAAACTGTCCTGCTAACCAGCCCTGCAATACTGGGGATGCTGATAAAGCTGTAATCACTATCAAACTGCCTGGTCTTTAAATGCTGTGAAAGTCTATCTCTAAATTTTCAAACACTAGAGGACTTCCTAACCAAAGCTGGGAAAAATCTACATTGATGTATAATTCCCAGCCCAATCTAAGGATAACAAAAGGATGTCATATTTACCCTATGGCATAAGGACACCACATATGATTGTTCTCATAGCTTCTTGGCAGAAGTATCTTTCAAATTGTACATAAAGGTTCATATGCCTTTAAATTGATCTCCAGATGACTCTTTGTGCTCGGTGAAAGCATCCAGCCATACACACAGATAAATAGAAGAAGAAACTTTCTCAGGCTTTGCTCCATCTCTGTCAGTAAGGTTCCAGCCAGGATTAACACTACAGGGCTTCCTTAATGTACCTATTAACATTTGGTTGTATTTAATAAAATAAATGTTGTTGCAGTATGTCAGTGAGAAATCTACCATTCTCTGACAACTGAATCATAATGCTATGTCTTGGCTGGAACCTATGCTGATTTCAAATAAGCTGATCAGATTTATTTAGATATTCAAAAATCTCTACAAAAGCAAACTTGTCCAATATTTTTAAACACTTTTATTGAATTATCACTTGTGACACAGGCAAATTTACATTTACATAAAAGTAATCAAACTGTATTAACAAGTTCACGTTTACTACAAACATTATACTTCACATATGTTGCTATATATCATATAACCTAAGCAGCATTAAACAAATTATTCAATTCCTATCTTTTTTTAAACAAGATACATCTTTATTAAACCATCACTTACGACATAGGCAATCATACATTTATATAAATGAAAACAAACCACACAGACACAGTCCCAGCTGCAGTCATTATACATCATGTATACTCTAACTAATAATTTTCAAACATTACACAGCTCATTTAAATCCTGCCTTATTTTAAACCTCACCCCCCCCGGTATGTATTGTTCCCACAATTCCCATTTTTCCTATGTAGTTTGCTCCTACCTTTTTCTAAAGATCTCATTTCCAGTTCCTTTATCTCCGTTACTATATTGACTACTTCTAGATTAGTTGGTTTAGATTTTGATTTCCATTTTCTAGTAATTGCTTTTCTGGCAGCCACCATAATTAGACTCAGCAAGGCCTTACCGTGTCTAGATAATTCCAATTCTGTATGACCCAGTCAGAAAAATCCTCTCCCTCATCACACTAATCTGCCTACCCAGCATCTATCAAAGTGCATCCCGCAGGGAATCATTAAAGTCTGCCAACTCAAAGCACTCCCAGAAACTATGTTCCCAATTTCCTCTTTCTTCCATGTCACACCGCCAAAATTTGCTGTTTACTGCCGACCACTCACAAGTGGAGTCCCACAGGGATCGATCCTGGGTCCTCTCCTGTTTGGCATCTACTTCTCAGAAGTCCAGGCAAACACAGAGGGACTCTGGCTAAGTTCGCTGACGACTGCAAGCTGGGAGCCATTATTAACTCCACAAGTGATGTAGACATCCTACAGAAAGGCCTCACTGAGACCAATGACTGGTGTCGAAACCATGGCCTTAAGCTTAATGCCAAAAAATGCGTTGTCAATCCCTTTGGGAAAAACTCAGTTCCCACTAATTACCACACTGGTGGTCACCCACAGAACACTGAAGGCCTTATAAGAGATCTGGGGACACAGGTTGACAGCAACCTCTCATTCGACCATCACATTGCCACTGTGGTCAGAAACTCCTTCTATGTGGCACATCTCATTACTAAGGGTTTTGCATCCAGGAAGAAAGAGATCATCATCTCTTGCTACTCTTCCCTCATAGGTTCATAGGTTTATACTAGGCTATCTGCCCTAAGGCATTTATAAGCCTAGCCCAAACCCCTTATATGAAAAAATACTGTGCCCATTAGTTTGTTGTGCCTCTGTCCAGCAGTGACACAGAGATGATTCGGTAAACTCTCCCATCCACAGGTCTAGATTTCTCTTGAACAGAGTCAGCGAGGTGCTCTGCCTCACATGGACCGGGATTTTATTCCACAGCATAGGGAGTCTCTGAGTGATAAATCTATCCCTCCAGCACGTCCTATTTATATCCGTGCTAAGGTTTAAGTCGCTTGCTCTAGTGGTTTTGGTGGATTTGGATTTTTTGAGGTGGAGCATGTCCATTAATTCCGGGTTGGACATGGCCTTGTATGTCAGGCACATGTCACCTCTGAGCCGACTGAATAGAGCTGGAGTTTCTTCAATCTGGCAGCATATGACAGATTTTGGAGTCCCTTTATCCTTTTGGTGAGGAACTTTTGGGGTCTCTCCAATTGCTGCAGATGTCGGGTGAGATACATCCCGAATGGGGCATTGTACTCGATCATTGGTCTGATAAGTGAAGAGTACAGGGGAACAATGACCTCACTAGATCTGGATGTGAATCCCTTCATGATCAGGTGGGCAATGTAAAGGTCTTTCTAACCACTTTAAGGCCACTGTCAACCTGGGTCCCCAGGTCCCTGATAACCTCTTCTGTGCTTAGTGGATTGCCACCTATATGGTAGCTTGGGGTTACCTTGTTTTTCCCGAAGGGTATGACTATACATATTTTGGCGTTTAACTTCAGGCCATGGCTCTGGCACCAGCTATCTGTTTCTGTGAGTCCCTTCTGAAGGATATCCGTGTCCGATGCACTTTCCACTATGGCGCCAGTTTGCAGTCGTCTGTCAACCTTTGTCAGCCCATGTTGGCCTGTACTTCTGAAGTAGATGCCAAACAATAGGGGCCAAGGACCGAGCCCTGTGGGACATCACTTGTGACCGGCTTGGAGTCTGACACAGCGCCAGCAACTCTAACCCTGTGGGTTCTGTCCTTAAGCCAGTTTGCAACCCATCTTGTGACATATGGGTTTACATTTAATTTCTACAATACCCGTGAGGTATTGTGTGAAAGCCTTTACAAGGTCAAGGTAGGCTGTATGGACTGCCTTTCCCTCATCAATGGCCTTGGTGACTGTTTTGAAGAAGAGTTCAAAAGGCATGATCTCCCCTTGACAAAGCCAAACTGGGTCGGGTCCAATGTCTGCAAGTCCCCTATATCTTTGTTTATGAGCTCCATTATGATCCTCTCCATAGCTTTGCAGACTAGACTTGTTAAGCTTATTCTTTGTGGAGTGGGACCACAGTTGATCCTGTGGTAAGGCTGAAATTAAACAGCTGCCTTGGTTTAATTCCTCATTTGGGACACCATCCGGTCCCATTGATGCTGTGTTTTAGCTTTAGAGAGCAGCTTTCACCTGCGCATTTGAGATGTCGAGGCTACACTCGGCTGGGATAGTTATCTCTCCTAGTTTGCACTGAACCTGTCTGCCAGTATGTTGGCAATGTCTGTGGGTTCAGTGATTTTTGTATAATTTTGGACTAATTCTGAGCATATCTGGGAGTTTCCACCAGGTTCCTAACATAGCTGAAAAGGCCTTATGATTGTCCTTTGAATCCATGGCAATTTTCTCTCAAAATTGGCTTTAGTTGATTTTATGAGTGCTCGTATTTTTTTACTAATAATGATCAGGGTGACTTCCCTTTTATGGATTTTGTTCTATCATGTAATAGCTTTCTCCTCTTATTGTAAAGTTTGTTAATGGCTGGGGTCCACCAGACTGGACGTGGAAAGAGTCTTGGTTTTATTTGGGATTGCCTGATCCATGCAGTCCTGGAGGTGTTCATAGAAGGCATTTGTAAGGGCTTGGGTTGTGGTTTCCACTGGCTCAGGGGCCTTGAAGGATACCACACCAGTCTTGAGTAGTGTGAAGTTTGCTTCAGAAGTTCTTCACTATGGTCTTTTGTTTGGGGTGGGGATGTGGATTTCCAGTGAGATTAGTTTATAATCAGATCTCACCAATGAGGTATATACTTTTTGTCCCCATGTTTGTGACAATGAGATCTAGTATATTTTCTCCTCTTGTGGGAACAGTGACTAGCTGTTCCATGGCATTTTATGAACTCCAGGAACCGTTGGGCTAGAAAGTTAGGGCTTGAGTAATGTTCCCAGTCTATATTTTGAAGTCACCCAATATGATGGTGTTTGGAGATACATTTATACCCTCCAGTGTCTTGGAAGGCTATGTGGGGTTCCTGAGTTTGAGAGGGTGGCCTGTAGCATGCTACAATTTGTAGAGCAGTTTTGCCTATGGTTAGTTGCACCTGGATGGTTTCAAGAGCTTATTGCCACCAACCTGGAGGTGTGGGTATCCTTTATGAATATGGATACACCCTCCTTTTGTGGTGTGGTCCGGGTTTTGGGGCGGAGCAGATGATGAGAAAAAAACCTAGCGGGGTGCTCTCAGGAGCCTTGAACCAGGTTTCAGTTACAGCACAGACATCGATGTTCTCCATACTGAGAAGGGCCTCGTTTGAGATTTAGACTTCTGGCATTGAGCAGCATTACCCTCAGTTTCTTCCCATTTTTGTTTTCTAGGTAGGTTTAGAATTTGAGCCTTGCCTAAAAAGGCACTATGGGGTGGCAAGAGCCTTAGCCAATATCCGGAATGGGTGACAGGTGCAAGCCGTCCCTTGCCGGCGTGGCTTGAAAAGCATGTCATCCCAGGCAGACACACACTGGATCCCCTTTGAATGACACCAGACATTAAGCCAATTGTTAAAGCTGATCATCTTGTCTCTATATTGTGGCATCATTCTTGGTGAAGGAAGGATACTGCTCAGGGTTAGGGTCATACCTGCCTGGGCTACATAATCAGAGAGCTCCTCTATGTCTCTTTTCATGTAGTCACACCAGCATGGACAATGACTCTGTCATATTTGTACTTGCCGTGGAGTGACCCGAGTGCTTGTGTTATGTGGCGGATTCTAGCGCCCGATAGGCAGCTTACTGTGACCCTCTCCTTGTTCAGCCTGGTGAGTGGGACGTCAGTGTGTCTGACTATGGAGTCACCTATGACAAGTATGTTTGGTGTTGTATTTGGCCTTAAGGGCTGTGACTGCTTTGCACACTGCTTTTGTGGTTTATGTGTTGCTTGTGGGGTGTCTTGAGGTAGCAGTTGTTTGGGTGTCTGCTTTGGAGGCCTCTGCTGTTTAGGTAAATTTTACTCAGAGCCTCAGTATGTCTTTGTGTGTTTATGTGTTTGATTCAGTGGAGTGGTAGCATTATGTGAGGCTGGTTTTGTGGTGTGTGTAGTTGCCTTCTCCTCCTGTCTGGTCTTGCCAGTCCTGAGTTGAGAGAGCTCAGCCTCCAGTTTGGCTAAATAGCTGCATCTCTCAAGTATTTGTGTTATGTGGGAGGAGGAGAGGGTTGTCTGTGTACATGAGGCAGTTATAACATTGCCTCAAGATTGATTCACCAGCTGGACCGAGAGGAGATTGATAACTGACCTTTGGACATGCTAGAATAATATTGGGAAATCCTTAATTGAAAACAAGGGCCAGTGGGGAGTGAGGGTGTAGTGCTTTTAATTTTTAGTGCTGACTTATATAATTGCTTTAGCGAGCAAGTGCCAGGTAACTTGAGTGCAATGTGTTACAAGTAACTAAATGCAAAAACGACAAACAGTAACTTTCTTTCAAGTGAAACAAGGAAATAAGTACAGTAAGCAATGCAGATATCACTAGTGATCCACAGAAGCGCTGAGAAGTTGCGTATTAGGTGGAATTACCTTCCAGGGAAATAACAAGCAAACAAACAACAAGCATATAAACAAAGCTAGATTCAGCAGGCCTGGATCTAGTCTATGCTAGAGCAAACAAGGTGTACCAATTTCAGTAAGATACAGTTCAAATATTCAGGCACTATAAACCTTTAACCAGAAATTCCCAGCTCAGAAGGGCAGAGTCCAGCCTCTTCTCCCACAAGAGTGCAGACCACGAACCTTCTTAATGTAAAATAACTGGCCTGAAGCCCAAGTGCCTAAACCAGAACTAATACACTTGGACACTGGGCTCTCAATCAGCAGTTCCCAACTTAGAAGGATGAAAGCTACCTGTCCTGCCACCACAGTGCTTGCCACAAACTTTCCTAATGTAAAACAACTGGTCTGAAGCCCAAGTGCTTAATCCAAAAGACTTGAATGATAGCTACACTTTAATCAAGTTACAACCAAGCAGTAATAAATACCATTGAATACTTTAGCGAATGTCTGGATTAGTGCTCAAGTTACACAAACAAAGCTAGATCCAGCAGGCCCGAATCCAGTCTATGCCACAGCAAACAAGGCGCACCAACTTCAGTAAGAAACAGTTCAGATATGCATGCACTATAAGCCTTTAACCAGAAATTCCCAGCTCAGAAGGGCAGAGTCCAGCCTCTCCTTCCACAAGATTGCAGACCACGAACCCTCTTAATGTAAAATAACTGGCTTGAAAGCCCAAGTGCTTAAACCAGAATTAATACACTTTTAGAATAACAGACACTGAGCCCTCAATCAGCAGTTCTCAACCTAGAAGGATGTAAGCTACCTGTTCTGCCACAACAATGCAGACCACAAACCCTCTCAGTGCAAAACAACTAACTGGTCCGAAGCCCAAGTGTTTAAACCAAAAGGCTTAGAATGAGTTACACCAAGCAGTAATAAATACAATTGAGTATTTTAAGATGATGCAAAAGTAAAAGAAGTAGGTAGAAACACAAGTACAGTAAAAGCAGATGAAATTTTTTTTTTTCTGAACAAGTGCTGAGATCAAAGAAACAGATTTGAGTGCTGAAACTAGAAAACTGGCTAGTTATAAGAAAAACAAGCTAGAAGGCTTCCTCAAACACAGAAGGGCTGGGGGCTCAGAAGCCTACAAATAGTCTGTACCACTTAACAAGAAAGGCAGGAAATAAGCTTAATTTTTTTTTCTATTTCCCAGATGCTCTCTTTGTACACAGTAGGAGTGCCTGAAATCAGAATATGATATCACTGCACTCAGTTGACTTGGTGAGCAAATGAGATGGGCCCAGAGGCAGGCTGAGGGGCGCAGTTTCAATGCCACTAAGATTAACACCAAAACAAAAACAGGGCACACCAAACAAAACAGGGTGGGTGGGAATAACTGAAGAGCAGAATAACTTCAGTTAAATATTCCTTCAACACTCCTTCATACACAGTTTAAATCAAATTAAATATTGTATTTTTTAAAGAAAAAAGTGCAGATAAAGGTACTTAAATTCTCTTATACGTCCAGTTGAATATAACCAAGTTCTTAGCTGGCTAAGCTGAGGTTTTAAAGCAGGAATTATTTCACATGCACCAGTTTAAATATGCAAGGACAGGAAATCAAAGAATGTGGCTACCCCCACACCTGTAATTACTAGCAAATAACAAAATTCAGCCAACACTAGCTTCAGTTCAAGTTACTGAAGAGCAGAATAACTTCAGTTAAATATTCCTTCAACACTCCTTCATACACAGTTTAAATCAAATTAAATACTGTATTTTTTTTAAAAAAGTGCAGATAAAGGTACTTAAATTCTCTTATACATCCAGTTGAATATAGCCAAGTTCTTAGCTGGCCAAGCTGAGGTTTTAAAGCAGGAATTATTTCACATGCACCAGTTTAAATATGCAAGGACAGGAAATCAAAGAATGTGGCTACCCCACACCTGTAATTACTAGCAAATAACAAATTTCAGCCAACACTAGCTTCAGTTCAAGTTACTGAAGAGCAGAATAACTTCAGTTAAATATTCCTTCAACACTCCTTCATACACAGTTCAAATCAAATTAAATACTGTATTTTTTAAAAAAAAGTGCAGATAAAGGTATTTAAATTCTCTTATACATCCAGTTGAATATAACCAAGTTCTTAGCTGGCCAAGCTGAGGTTTTAAAGCAGGAATTATTTCACATGCACCAGTTTAAATATGCATGGACAGGAAATCAAAGAATGTGGCTACCCCCACACCTGTAATTACTAGCAAATAACAAAATTCAGCCAACACTAGCTTCAGTTCAAGTTACTGAAGAGCAGAATAACTTCAGTTAAATATTCCTTCAACACTCCTTCATACACAGTTTAAATCAAATTAAATACTGTATTTTTTTAAAAAAAAAGTGCAGATAAAGGTACTTAAATTCTCTTATACGTCCAGTTGAATATAACCAAGTTCTTAGCTGGCCAAGCTGAGGTTTTAAAGCAGGAATTATTTCACATGCACCAGTTTAAATATGCAAGGACAGGAAATCAAAGAATGTGGCTACCCCCACACCTGTAATTACTAGCAAATAACAAAATTCAGCCAACACTAGCTTCAGTTCAAGTTACTGAAGAGCAGAATAACTTCAGTTAAATATTCCTTCAACACTCCTTCATACACAGTTTAAATCAAATTAAATACTGTATTTTTTTTACAAAAGTGCAGATAAAGGTACTTAAATTCTCTTATACGTCCAGTTGAATATAACCAAGTTCTTAGCTGGCCAAGCTGAGGTTTTAAAGCAGGAATTATTTCACATGCACCAGTTTAAATATGCAAGGACAGGAAATCAAAGAATGTGGCTACCCCCACACCTGTAATTACTAGCAAATAACAAAATTCAGCCAACACTAGCTTCAGTTCAAGTTACTGAAGAGCAGAATAACTTCAGTTAAATATTCCTTCAACACTCCTTCATACACAGTTTAAATCAAATTAAATACTGTATTTTTTAAAAAAAGTGCAGATAAAAGTACTTAAATTCTCTTGTACGTCCAGTTGAATATAACCAAGTTCTTAGCTGGCCAAGCTGAGGTTTTAAAGCAGGAATTATTTCACATGCACCAGTTTAAATATGCAAGGACAGGAAATCAAAGAATGTGGCTACCCCACACCTGTAATTACTAGCAAATAACAAAATTCAGCCAACACTAGCTTCAGTTCAAGTTACTGAAGAGCAGAATAACTTCAGTTAAATATTCCTTCAACACTCCTTCATACACAGTTTAAATCAAATTAAATACTGTATTTTTTAAAAAAGTGCAGATAAAGGTACTTAAATTCTCTTATACGTCCAGTTGAATATAACCAAGTTCTTAGCTGGCCAAGCTGAGGTTTTAAAGCAGGAATTATTTCACATGCACCAGTTTAAATATGCAAGGACAGGAAATCAAAGAATGTGGCTACCTCCACACCTGTAATTACTAGCAAATAACAAAATTCAGCCAACACTAGCTTCAGTTCAAGTTACTGAAGAGCAGAATAACTTCAGTTAAATATTCCTTCAACACTCCTTCATACACAGTTTAAATCAAATTAAATACTGTATTTTTTTTAAAAAAGTGCAGATAAATGTACTTAAATTCTCTTATACGTCCAGTTGAATATAACCAAGTTCTTAGCTGGCCAAGCTGAGGTTTTAAAGCAGGAATTATTTCACATGCACCAGTTTAAATATGCAAGGACAGGAAATCAAAGAATGTGGCTACCCCACACCTGTAATTACTAGCAAATAACAAAATTCAGCCAACACTAGCTTCAGTTCAAGTTACTGAAGAGCAGAATAACTTCAGTTAAATATTCCTTCAACACTCCTTCATACACAGTTTAAATCAAATTAAATACTGTATTTTAAAAAAAAGTGCAGATAAAGGTACTTAAATTCTCTTATACGTCCAGTTGAATATAACCAAGTTCTTAGCTGGCCAAGCTGAGGTTTTAAAGCAGGAATTATTTCACATGCACCAGTTTAAATATGCAAGGACAGGAAATCAAAGAATGTGGCTACCCCACACCTGTAATTACTAGCAAATAACAAAATTCAGCCAACACTAGCTTCAGTTCAAGTTACTGAAGAGCAAAATAACTTCAGTTAAATATTCCTTCAACACTCCTTCATACACAGTTTAAATCAAATTAAATACTGTATTTTTTAAAAAAAAGTGCAGATAAAGGTACTTAAATTCTCTTATACGTCCAGTTGAATATAACCAAGTTCTTAGCTGGCCAAGCTGAGGTTTTAAAGCAGGAATTATTTCACATGCACCAGTTTAAATATGCAAGGACAGGAAATCAAAGAATGTGGCTACCCCCACACCTGTAATTACTAGCAAATAACAAATTTCAGCCAACACTAGCTTCAGTTCAAGTTACTGAAGAGCAGAATAACTTCAGTTAAATATTCCTTCAACACTCCTTCATACACAGTTCAAATCAAATTAAATACTGTATTTTTTTTTAAAAAAAAAGTGCAGATAAAGGTACTTAAATTCTCTTATACGTCCAGTTGAATATAACCAAGTTCTTAGCTGGCCAAGCTGAGGTTTTAAAGCAGGAATTATTTCACATGCACCAGTTTAAATATGCAAGGACAGGAAATCAAAGAATGTGGCTACCCCACACCTGTAATTACTAGCAAATAACAAAATTCAGCCAACACTAGCTTCAGTTCAAGTTACTGAAGAGCAGAATAACTTCAGTTAAATATTCCTTCAACACTCCTTCATACACAGTTTAAATCAAATTAAATACTGTATTTTAAAAAAAAAAAGTGCAGATAAAGGTACTTAAATTCTCTTATACGTCCAGTTGAATATAACCAAGTTCTTAGCTGGCCAAGCTGAGGTCATTAGACCAATCATCAACTATAAAGCTCCATTTGGCATGTACCTCACTAAACACCTACAACAGCTGAAAAGGCCACAAAGGTATCTCATGAAGAGGATCCTAGGCCTTAAACACATGCCCTACACGGACAGACTCAAAAACTCCAGCTTTTCTCTGTCTCATACCATCTATTAAGAGGCAATCTCTGCTTGACTTACAAAGCCATGTCTGATCCAGTCCTGTTAGAAATGTTACACCTAAAGAAATCCCAATCCCTCCGCACCACACACTCCAAGGACCTCAACCTCATTACCACAATCAACAGAACATGCTGTAGGGACAGATTCATAACCCAGAGACTGCCCATGCTCTGAAATAGACTTCCCATACATGTCAAGCAGAGCACCTCACTGGCCCTTTTCAAGAGAAATCTTGATGAGTGGATGGGAAATAGAAAGTTCTCCCCGGGGATCACTCCAGTGGCTCTACTTGATAGAGGCACCGGGAACTAACACAGCATGATGCCAGGGCACTTCTATGGGCTAGGCTTGCAAAGGTTCCAAGGCCGTTGGCCTAGTACACACCTATGAACCTATGAACCTGAGGAAAAATTCTCTGGAGTCTACTTGGGGTATATAAATATCTATGTAAACATTTCCAAGCAAAAATCCTAAATCTTCTAGATTTTGTTTCATATCATACATATATCCTCCCATTGTTTCTTTGTGAATTGCTTATCCAGTCTCTTCCCAGTCCTTTCTAACCTCCCCTGATTGATTCTTATAGTTATCATGCAATATTTTATATGGTCTACTAATTATTCCTTTTTTAATGGCAGCTTCTGTTCAAGGTTCTACTAAAAACTCTACCAGTGCTGGTCTTTCGTTTAGGACCACCTATTTTTTTCTCTTTGCCTATACTCTGATATCAGTCCTTGATAGGGAAGGCAATCTCTAACTTGCAGTCCATATAAATTCTTGCTGTCTTCCCATTAAATCATCTTTCCTTCTCTTGTTATTTGCTCCCAATACCTTGGTTCCTTTGCCAGTTTTCTTCAATAAATTCCAGCCCCCTCTTGCCTATTGTCTATATCCCTAATTGCAGTCATCCTTATCGGCAGAATCTCCTTTCTCCATTCCCATGTTGGCTTAGTTCTTAGGATACTTTCTGCTACTTTATAGATATAATATTCTGTATAATTATTGTCATTCTCCTTAAAGGCCTGTATCCAAAATCCAGGTCTCTCCTTCTTTCTTGAGCTTCCCCCGTTTCACTATCATCCCTTTCCACTTTGAGTTATAGTTTTCTGCTTGTGCTATGTATACGAGTCTTAACTGTGTAGCTCTGAAATACTCCTTCAAATCAGATAATCCCAGTCTCCCCTGTTCTACTGGATGAATCAGCTTATCCCACTTGACTCTTGTCATCTTCCTCTCCCAGATAAAGTCCTTCAGCTCTTTATTAATTGCTACTCATAACTTCTCTTCTGGTTGATAAAATATGCCTGACTTGTGTACAAGACTAATGCGACTAAAACATTTTAACTGCTTGTATCTTACTATCCATATCCATATAACAAAGCTTCCACTTTCTCAGTTTCTGTATTATCTTTTTAGTCTCTTCCCACATATCCTTAGCTGCCATAGCAGAATCATTTTTAATTCATACTCCTAAATACTTTATCATGTCCCCATAAATATGGATATTGCTGAACCAATTCTTATGGGGGTACATAATTTATCTCTAATGCCTTTGTTTTAGCTTCATTAATTTTGTATCCCGAAAAGATTTGAAACTGTCTCAAAATGTCCCACAACACTGTATAGTCTCTTTCTGGTTTTGTCAGGTATAAAATAATATCATCTGCAAATACAGCCAACTTTTCTTGACTACCATACCAATTATACTGTTGAATTTCTGAGTCCCTTGTTTTCTTTGCCAATGGTTCTAAATATAATACAAATAACAAAGGGGGAAGAGGACACCCCTGTCTGCTCAAGCAGAAATTATCAGAGACAACTCCATTCACTTTAATTTTTACCTCTGATCCCTCATATATCCTCTTAATCAACCTTATACTTTTTTTTCAGGAAATGCAAATGCTTCCATTGCTCTGCTTGTAAAGTCCCATATTACACTGTCAAATGCTTTCTCTGCATCAAGACCCACCAACAAGTGGCATTTTCTTCCATTCTGCTTCCCTCTGGATACACAAAGTTCTGTTAATGCTGTCAAATATTTGCCTCCCCTCCACAAAACCACCATGAGCCATATCTACCAGTTAAGGCATTGCTTTTGACATTCTTTTAGCCATTATAGACATGAACACTTTATAATCATAGCTTAGTATTGAAATGAGCTTGTGTGAAGCTGGATCTGATGGATCTTTACCCTCTTGAGGTATTACAATTACCACTGCTTTCTTCCAGGATATTGGTACTTCTCCTCCTCTTAATATACAGTTAAACAAAACCTTCCAGATATTTATATTTTTTTCCCTCCTAGCTTCCAAACTTCCACAGAAATAGCATCTATTCCTGGGGACTTTCCTGTAGATTGGTTATATATCACAATTTTTACCTCATCTCCTCCTACCCTAACCGTTAGTAATTGAGCCTCATCTCCCTGTAACCTTGGCATATATAATTCTTCCATAAACATTTCCATTTGTATCTTTTCTTCATTTTCATATTTCTTTGCTTTATACAGACTTTCATAGAAATTCTGAAATATTTCTAATACCTCTACAGGAGCTCTTGTTACCTTCCTTGTTATATGCTCCCTAAGCTTGGCAACAGCCCTTTCTACTTTCTGTTGCATGAGTCACTGTACTAAAAGTTTTTGTGCTGTAGTGTTATTATCAAAAAACAGTTGCTTAACAGCAACTTTTCTAAACTCACGTATATAATCTAGGTAATCCCTTATTTTCTGCTTAGCATTCTGCAATTGATTTGCTTCTTGGACTGTCAGATTCCCCCTATTCTGCAATACTTTAACATTTGTCAGTCACTGTAAATAATGTTTGTTACTTCTTAACCATAGCTCCCTCTCTTTTATTTCCACCCTATTTTTAAACTCCACTTTAATTTTATCCCACTCACTAGCGATATTTTCAGTAATTTATATCTTCTTGAATAGCCCCTGAATAATTTTCACTACTTCTTCTTGTTCTTTCGGCTGCTCCCGTTAGGGGTCACCACAGCAGATCAACTGTTTTTATATCTTCCTGTCCTCGGCATCTTGCTCTGTCACACCAACCACCTGCATGTCCTCTCTCATCACATCCATAAACCTTATCTTAGGCCTTCCTCTTTTCCTGTTACCTGGCAGCTTCATCCTTAGCATCTTTTTCCAAATACACTCTGCATCCCTCCTCACCACATATACAAACCAATGTAATCTTGTTTCTCTGGCTTTGTCTCCAAACCTTCCAACCTGGGCTGACCCTCTAATATACTTATTCCTAATCCTGTCCATCCTCGTCACACCCAGTGCAAATCTTAACATCTTCAACTCTGCCACATCAATCTCTGACTCCTGCCTTTTTGTCAATGCCACTGTCTCCAACCCATATAACATAGCTGTTCTCACTACCCTATTGTAGACCTTCCCTTTCACTCTTACTGGTACTCGTCTGTCACAAATCACTCCTGATACTCTACTCCACCCACTCCATCCTGCCTGTACTCTCTTCTTCACCTCTCTTCCACACTCACCATTACTCTGAACTGTTGATCCCAAGTACTTAAACTCATCCACCTTTGCCACCTCTACTCCCTGCATCCTCACCATTCCTCTATCCTCCCTCTCATTCACACACAAATCTCCACTACTCATTCCTTAAATTCCTCTTTTTTCAACAGATAGCAGGAAAGCCAACAGTGTCTCATTTTTATTTCACTACCCTATGTTTTTTATTTTAGTTATTATGGGCGCGTGATCTAAAATAGTTATTGGGTGTGTATCAAGACCTTCAATTAAATATTAAATGCACATGCTCCTGTGAAATGTACATTGTCTAGCTTTTTAGTTTTTATATCTTGGGGAATAATATGTAAATTCACTCCAAACTCCTATTACTGAATTCTTCTATGTCAAATATTTTCATAAATGTCTTCAAAAATCACTCTCTTTTGTTATACTTTCCCTTCTGGGCCCCCCAGACACATCTTCACTGCTGCAAATCAAATTCCAGTCCTCACCTAGAAGTAATATTCCTTACTGAAAATTGTTTATTTCTCCAAGAATTTTCTTGAGCTCCATTATAGCAGTTTTAGGTGGAATATAAATACATGCCAGTGTAATCCTCCTCCCTTTCCAGTAACCCATAGCTCTACAAATCTGCCATTATTATCTTTTTTATTCTCTTTTATCACTATTGGAGCTCCTCTTGCAATTAATATAAGTACTCCTTGTTTCCTTTGTCCCAGATATTCCACTGAATAACCATTCTGAAAAAATGTATTTATCAGATTCACATGTTTAGTTAATAAAGTTCACTGTTCTTTCTTTTTTTGTATTTATCTGTGAGACCATTGACATTTAAAGACATTACAGAAAGCATAATTGTTTTAAAAAGTTATTATTGCCATCTTTTATGTATAACACCGTTTTTGTTAAATGTGTAGTTCCAGCTTTTGTGTTACATGCATACATTTTTTGGCAGGTTGAACTTTTATATAGTTGTTTCTTGTCATAGCCACATCTTACTAAACTTTTTGTTTTATTTAAAGCTCTTAAAAAAGAGACCCTCCCATACTCCCTAAAACCTATTAATTTAATACTAACACAGAAAACTATGTACATCTTCAAATATTGAAGGTTTACCCTTCTAATAGGAGCAAATGTCCCAAACTAAGAGCCATACTCATAAACTTGAGTTAACCTAAAATAAAGGTTATCCATGCTAAGACCCATGGGCAGCCTGTGCTTCTACAAAGTGCAAACCAAATTTGTCTTCTCTTTATAGCTCTCCCAGCTGGGAAAACCTCTGAATGCTTTCAGAGAACATTATCTCCTAGTCAGTTTTTCTTCTCTTTTTTCCCAGCCAATCACTCCCTACCAGACTGTAAGCAATTTCTCTTTATCATATTGTCTCCATGGAGATATGAGAATCAGACAGTCAATTTCTCTTTATCAGACTGTTTCTGTGGAGACATGAGGGCCGGATACAAAATTGCTACTAAGCATACATTCATTTCCTAGAAAAAAGCCTCATAATATTCAATATTTTTATCATTTGCTTCTTTTCTCTTAAAATGTGTTACTACATCAGTCTAAGGTTCCTCATCCAGTCATTGCTCCATGCAAAAATGAGAAAAAGCACTTTCATTTTTCTTTTGTTATGCCTTTTTAATCATTTTTTATATCCAGTGCCTACATTTCTTAAAACTGAACAAGAAGAAAGAGAGAAGGGAGAAAGAAAGGGAAAAAAGAACAGCAGCACCTATTTACAGCCCCCATTACACTTAAAAATAACTGAGAAAATGCTATTTTATAGCATGCAACGAAAACCATACACCACAAAAATAGTGCTATTAAAAATAAAATGTTACAGTTAACTTTCTCCCCTCTCTTCCCCTCCCAAAAGCATCTTTCCAAACATTAATGACTTGAAGTAGGGGTGACAAATTCTAAAAAAGTCCAATATTTCCAAATCTTCTTGTTCTGTCATATTTCACAAACATGTTTATTGCACTGTAATCCCATATTAAGTTATTGATTTTATTACTGTTCATCTCCATCTCCCAAATCCTGCCTCTGCTTCATTTCCAATGCACTTTCAATTCTTCTAGTCAACCCTTGTGCACTCTTCCTTCTCTCCAACATTTTCTGTTGAAACTGTGGGAAAAGTTTTCACAGGTACAGTCTCCCTGTGGCCTTTATTAACAGAAGAACAAGAAGCAGAATCTCCTTCTGTTTCACAGCTAACTTTTTTTAAACAAACTTTTGTACTTTCCCCTTAGCATGCACTTCATCAAAAAATGATTTTGTCCCTACAGGGAAGAAAACCTTGAAGACAGCTGGGTACAGCAGTTTTAATCTCACACCTGCATCTCGACATTCCCTGAATAATGAAATTAATTTACTCTTCTGCCTGGTGTACAAATAAACACTCTGCTGTCTCCCACTTTTAGTATTTTGTCCTTCTGCCACAGTTTTGTCAGAATCAACTTCTTCTGCTGGTAGGATTGCATCTTTACTATTAAATGTCTAGGTTGCTTTCTCATAGCCAAATTTGGAGCATACACACAATGTGCCCTTTCAACTAACAACTCCTGCTGTGGAATACCAGTCCACTTGCTTAGCTGGCTTTCATAAAATGAGTGCAGTCTGTTCCTTCCAGCTTCTCTACTATGGCTGAAAATCTCAGGTTTTCCCTACGTATTCTGTCCTCTAATTCTATTATTTTTTGAAACATCTCTTCCTGAGCAGTCTCATATTCAGCCAGCCTTTTCTTCATTTCAACCTCTGATTTTTGCAGCTTTATCACCTCATCTGAATATCTATTTAAAGCTTCTTCCATTTTCCAGCCTTTTCTTATTTGTGTTGATATAATCTATCAGGGCTTTGTTTATTTTAAACAGGTCTATGTGCAGTTGTTTTATATCTTACTGTAGATTACTGGAAGTTATGTCTAGAGATTGCATTGCCTTTTACTTAACAGCTGCATCACTTTCCCCAATCAGTGTTTCTTCATCACTTTTTGTACCTGATTTTTTTTTTCTGGGTGCTCTGTATTTCTTTTTTCCTGGCAATCAGGCAGTACACTTACTAGTCAGTTACTGAAATGTGCCCATAAACTCAAAAGTCCACTGGCCTTCTCTGTTAAGTTTCTGTTTTCACACTGGGAGAGGTAGATGGTAAATTTAAGTTGTTATCAATGTGCAGCCATCTTGGAAGTCTAAACGTTTCCAATAATGACTCAAGAAAGCATTGCATCTCTGACCTGACAACCTTAGAAGGAAGGCACCTCTAAGAAGAACCTTGTACATTCTGAGAGAAGCCAGACATAGGACAGGATTGCCACCTTTACGCCTTGCCATTTCTTGGCAGATAGGTTTTCCTCTATAAACACATCCTTATCCTAGAGTAGCCACACCACTTTTACCAAGCCATACCTAGAAGCACCAGTTTCAAATACTATAGACAGTGATTGGAGGTCCAGCCTTTAATGAAATGGAATCCAATGCAAAGGGCTCTGTGGCGACATCTGATCCAATTGCCCACCATTTCCCCGACACACTGCCCAGTACACCTGTATTTTTCTCTCTGTCCTAGCCACCCCATGCTATCAAGATAGCATTTTTCTTGTATTCTCACAAAGTCTTACACTTCAGCTTTTTTTCCAAGTTATCAACACATCCTAACTGTCCAAGACAGCACTTCAATAACTGTGAAGGAAAGAGTTTAATTAAGCTGCGGGTCAGGGGTCTTTATGCCCTTAGAAGCCATTTGCTCTAAAAATGTGAGGTGGATTTTAAAGCTTTTTTTCCAACCATTTGATCCAATGACAACATGAGCAGAGATCATTATTGAAAATAATGCCTTATTTTTTGTCAAGGGAAAAATAAGTTGTGTCTAAGGCTTAATTTTTAAAGTTGACAAAATAAAAAGTTATATACTCATCATAACGTGCCATCTGTGTTGTCCATTTTCATTCATTCCTTAACTGCTGGGTTCAGAAACGACCCTCAGTTCCGACTCGGCCACTTCTTCCAAATCATAAGATTCTTGAACTCGCAAGCTCCTCCCTTTACCCCTAATGCCACACCAACCTAATATACCTCAGATCTCATTTGCCACCATTGCAAACAAATGTGGATTACAAACTCTTGAATGTAAGGAGTTGTTTATTCAATACTGTTTGATTTAAGTGAGTTTAATTCCATTTAGTTTCTCCTTATACATTTATAGTTGTTTATCCATACTTTCCTTTTACCCTTTTTATTATTGCATTCTTCTTCTCCATTACGGCCTTTTCTCATACTCCTTGATTGCCTCTCAGTACCATTGTTGTTAGTCTTTTCTTTCCCATTCTTGTACTTTTTATACTACCCTTTACTACCATTGTTGGTAGGCTGTTCTTATTTATTTTAATTTTTATTTATTTTACATTTGCTGACTGGGCTAGTCTAGCTGGATACATATCCTTTTTCAGTAGAGGCCCAGGGAGATAAGCTCCGAGTTAAGTAAAATTACATAAAAACAGTAGTTAAAAACACAATAGATAAAAACAAGTCTACAATAGTTAAAATTTCAATACTTAAAAAGCATATTTATATGAATTACTACATGAGAGGATAAATAATTGGATAGAGAAATGATACAAAAAATAAGACTTATGTTTAAGAAATAAGTATAGAGGCACAGGAAAACTTTATAATTGGCAAAAGTATAGGAGAAAACAAGGGTTCAGAGTTATTGAGTCATATGGGGTAGAAAGAAGAAAGATTGAAGGAAATAGATGAAAGAAGAAAGAACAAACAAAGCACTAGATAGTGTACAGGTGACTTCTGAGGAGTTTAGTTACAAAGAGGTCATAGCAGGGATGATAGGGGTAGTGCAAGGGGAACTATGGTTCAGTCTGGTTTTGAACAGGGACAGAGCCAGAGTAGTTGCTGGTGTTCTTTTAGGTGTTTCTTGAAGAGAGATGTTGATGAGAGAGATGTGAGTGTAATAGGAAGGGTATTCCAAATTTTGCCCACAATATTGGTAAATAGTGAGTCCCCTGCTTTATTGTTAGATTTGACATTAGAAATTAGTAGTTTGTTTGCAGAGCGAAGTGTTGAAAGATTTTTATAAGGGGTGATCAGGTTAGTGAGGATTGGGGAGTTATTTGGGTGATGAAGAATTTTTTGTGTGATAACAAGTTAATAATACAATAGTTGGTTTTGTAGCTCTGACCATCCTAGTTGTTTGAAGTTGTGGCAGTGGTGGGTTCTGAAAGGGTTCCCTGTGGCAAATCTGGCTATGATGTTATAGCTAGTTTCCAGTTTGTTTATGTTGTATTTTGATAGGTTGGTGTATATAGCAGAAGCACAGAAAAGGGTAGAGATGAGGTGAGTTTGGGCAATAGAGGTTCTCGCTATTGGTGTGAGGTAGGGTCTAAGTCTATACAGGAAGCCTAGTTTTTTATTGACAGTTTGGATGGTGTTATTGATATGGTTGTCATAGCTAAGTTTATTATCTATGGTTATGCCCAGGAGATGTGTGTTAGTATCTGGGGTAATCGTAGTTCCATCGTTGGAGGTAATTGTAAAGTTGATTTCTGGTGATTTTGGGGTGGGAGAGAAAAGCAGTAATTTGTTTTTTTTTGGATTTAGGAGGAGGCAATGGTGGGTAAACCATGTTTCTACAGTATTAAATACTGTTTGAGTCAAGGTCTGAAGAGAGGTTGATGACTTAGCTGTACAGATTAAAGTTGAGTCATCGGCGTATTGTATGCAGGTGGCTTTAGGAAAAATAGTGTTGAGATTATTAGTAAAAATGGAGAATAAAAGAGGGCCTAGAATAGAGCCTTGAGGGACTCCAATGTTTACGGGAATAGCTGAGGAGAGATTGTTGTCCCAGAGTACTGCTTGCTGTCTATTTTCTAGATAGGATGTAAACCAACTTATTGTTTGTGGGTCAAGAGATTGGGCTTTTAGCTCACTGATTAATAAGTCATGGTTAACCATATCAAAGGCTTTTGATAGGTCAATGAATAGTGCAGAAGATAAGGAGTTATTATTTCGATTCCTGTTTATACAGTCAGTGAAGGTTAGCAAGGCGGTAGTTATGCTATGAAAGGGTCTGAAGCCATGCTGGCAGTTGGCCAGTAGATTATTTTGGAACAGATGTTGAAGTAGTTGGTGATGAACACATTTTTCCATAATTTTGGCCAGTGGGGAGAGTAGTGCAATTGGTCGGAAATTAGAGATTTCAGTGGATTTGCCTCCTTTATGTAATGGGATGATGTGAGAGACTTTCCATATGGATGGAATGTTACTTTCTGTGATTGTTCTGTTAATAAGGATGGATATTGGGTATGCAATGGCTTTGGCTGCTATTTGGAGGTATTCGGGTGGTAAGTGGTCTGCAGAAGGGGTACCGGGTTTGAGCTTTTGAAGAAGTTTGCAGATATAGGATGTTGGTACGGGTTGTATATGGAAGGAGGGCACTGAGCTGCTAGTGTTTTGGAAAGGGGTGGGGGGTGTGAGGTAATGTCTTTGCAAGAGTTATGATAGTTTCTGTGAAGTACTTGTTGAAGGCATCAGCTATTAGTAGGGGAATTGTTGTTGGGAATAGAGGAAGGGGCTGACGTTTTGGTATGTCCTGGTTGGAGAAGTTTATTAATGCCTGACCAGAACTTTTGAGGGTTTTTTGGGTGAGATTGTTGACGGTGGTGATAAAAGTTTTTTTTGTCTAGGATAATGTCTCTTTTCGTTGCATTTCTTAGTTGTTTATATAGTAGCTGGTCTGCAGAGCTCTTAGTGGCTCTCCATTTGGCCCATATTCTGTTCCTAAGGAATATTTTTTCTTTGCTTTGTTTTGTGAGCCATAGGGCTGGTTTGCTCCTAACTCGGGAAGAGCACAGGGGGGCGTGGAGATCTAGGATTTCTAGGAATTTAGTATTAAAGTAGGAAACCGCTTCATCTAGTTTGAGTAGTTTCAGTGGTGACCAGCCACAGGCATTAAGTTCACTTTCCTTAAGTTATTTCCTGTTGCAAAGACAAAAACAATTCTGTCCATCTTTCTATATTTTCTGGATATACATTTTTGGGTGCCATTGATGGTTATTGTTATTTTTTCATTAGTGTTAGGAAATATTGGGCAAACTTTCCGGTTTTAAAAAATGTGTTTCTTGTGGGCACCAGATTCGACTCTCTGACGCCCACACAGAATGTGTACACTACTTAGACACAAAAGACTTAGAGGTAGATTGTGACATTTTTGTAGGCTTTAATTCTAAAGCTTTAATTTACAGGAAGAATAAGCTTATCTTGAGGGGTATTCTTCTTTCCAGACACTCTGCTCGGGTGGCTGGGGCTCAAACCCCTAAAAAACAAGACAAAAAGGGTGATTCTGTTACAAAGAACAACAAGTCATGTAAAAGGTGTCTTGACTGTCCTTCCACTTTGCTTTTGACTTTGGCTGCTTCATCGCAGCCACTAGCAAAACTTTTGAAGAAGTTGGATCTGACCACTTCAGATCCAAAGCCAAGAACCAAAAGAGCCCCTCACATCCATACTCCCCCTTTGCTTTTGGGGCTTACTCCTTCCGGGTTATTACTTCGATTCCTTCCATGTCTACACAGCATGCCCCCCTACCCCATGCCAACAGATACCTACACCATGTGTCCTACACAGTGTGTGTGTGTGTGTGTGTGTGTGAGAGAGTGTGTGTGTGTGTGTGTGTGTGTGTGTGTGTGTGTGTGTGTGTGTGTGTGTGTGTGTGTGTGTGTGTGTGTGTGTGTGTGTGTGTGTGTGTGTGTGTGTGTGTGTGTCTGTGTGTGTGATATTCAATCATGAGGAAAGTAACAAATAGTGACCATAGTAATCTGTTCCATCTTGTTGTTCCTAAACAGTACACTGCTCCTATACAAGCGGCAGTGACCCTCTGAACACATATCTCTGAGGTCAGATCATGGGGAAAGTTAAATAAATAATGACCATACTGTCCCCACACTATCTACAGTGACATTCTGTAGACAGCTCTAATGTTTGACTGTGAAGAAAATTAAAGAAATAATGACCACACTGTCCCCAGCCAAACATACACTGACTTTCAGTTGATACCTCTGAAATTTGATTATGAAGAAAATTAAGGAAATAATTACCACACAGTCCTCACCCCCCCCCCCCCTCATAAGCTATAGTAACCTTCTGTGCCTACTTCTAAGCAGGGTCAGATTAAGACTAAAGGGACCTAGAGTAAAGGCTCCTACAAACTGTGTGTGTTAATATTAGGTTATATAGCTAGGGGTGAGGGGGTCATTAGCCTGCAGAAGTTCTAAGGGTCTAGCTTTTCCATGCCACATTTTATGTCCTATTTTTGAAAGATAATGACTTCTTGTTTTTTTTTTTTTTGCTACCAAGATGATTTATGTGCTTATCTGCCAATATTTTGTAAGCATTCACACACACACACACACACACACACACACACACACACACACACACACACACACACTGCATGCCGCACCTCTCAACTGTACAGAGTTTTGCAGAATGTCCAGACATTTTGCATCATATTTTTGGTCCATTTTTCATAAAATTGTGGTTTTCTGGCATATTAGTGGCAAATCATTAAAGACTAAAGTTTGAGTTTCACACTTCATACCCTTCAGAAAATTCATGCTAATGCAAGACCTGTGATTCTATTAACTTTCTAAGTTTGTAAGAGAAATTTTTAAAAAAGTCCCTCTTTTGAGGCCTTTATCCCACTTTTATTTATAGTTTTGTCCAGCTATCTTGCTCTAAGAGGTTGAGAAGTATGCTGCATGCTTATCTGCAGACAAATTGGAGGAATGCCATTTCACCTACAGCATAACTTGAGAGTGGTAGAGAAAGCCATACCACCTGGATAGAATCCACATAGAGACAAGAAGGACAGAGATACAATACACAACAGCAACCACAATCAAAATGTCAAAAGAAAGACAAGTAGTGTGAGATGGCAAAGGTACTCACTTCACCACTATGCCAATGACCAGTTGTTTCACACAACCACTGTGCCAATGACCAGTTGTTTTTCACAGACACACACACACACACACACACACACACACACACACACACACACACACACACACACACACAAAACATCCTGTCTAGACCACCAAACTTGTTTTGCACAATGTTGATGTTTGACTGTGATGGAAAGTGAAATGTAGTATGGAGTTATGGCTACCTTGCTGTTCTTAAATAGTGTGCAATACCCCACCACACACACACACACACACACACACACACACACACACACACACACACACACACACACACACACACACACACAAGCACAAGCAAGCAAGCATAAGACATAGAAATGATCACTTTTATATTGATCTCGGCAAATACAATACAATGCGTGACACTGCTAGCCTAGATGACTGACAGTTTAACAGTAATCAGGGAGCAGAAGTAAGTCACATTCATTCACAAATGGCTTCTATACTCATCAGTTACAGCCACTTTATTGCCTGTGTACACCCCAGATGTTTGATTGTGACAGAAAGTTCACATAAAGTATTCTAATGTGTTGTATACAAATATAAAATAGTCATACAAAGCTGGATTAATGACTATTTAACTCGATCATAACAGTAGGGTCACTCACTTTCATCCACAGAATACTCTCCTGCCTAGCAAATATAGCCTCATTATTGACTGTTGACACCACAGAAGTCTGGCAGTGGTAAAAATAAAATAATAACCAACACAGTAATGTAGTTCAGATCTGTAACATACAAGCACAGAGTAGCCATTGTAAAGTAATCTAAAGCTTTCTAACCAAATGCACACTACTGTTGTAAAGCTAGATTAATGACTGATAAAAATGAACAAATAACAAGGGAATTGGTTACTATCATCCACAGACTGCATATTAGCATAAAGTATAAAGCCTGAAACTCAAATATCTGTCGTTGTTTACAGACTGCAATCCTCAACAATTTGCCAGAAAAACACAGACCAAAATATGAGGAAAAACTGGGGACATTTGAGAGGTGTGTCCACTGCCCATATTTGTTTGCTACCTTCCATCATTAAAATTAAAGTTAAGCACTTACCATACAAATAGATCCATGTTGTCTGATTTTCATCCGGTTCACCATATGGGTTGTTGGATCTGACAAGATCCGGCCTTGGCACCAATTTTGAAGTTTCCATGGTTCCAGGTTTCTGTCTCCTCCCCTAACCATAATTCCCTGAACTGCACCCTATACATCAAATCGAGTTTGCTCCCTACAGTATAAATGAAACCTAATTATGACAATATATTAGAATACAGAAACCAAGAACAAAGAAGGGGACAGGTAAACAGTCAGGCAGGACTGTCACAGACAAGGGGTTGAGTAGCAACCACATGGTCATCTCAAAGCCATATGTTTCAATTTGGTATGGGAGCAGGAGGGAGGTTGAACTGGATGAAAATTAGACAACATGGATTTGTTGTTATGTTGAGTATATAACTTTTATATCCAATGTTGTCTGTTTTCGTCTAGCTCAAAAATGGGACAGATTCCCAAACCATCACTCTGGGTGGTAGCAAGAAAGGACATTCCAGAATTTGGTGTAACCAAAGGAAGAGTGAGATATGGACTGTACATCCAGTTTATAGTGAGACACAAAGGTATGAACTGTAGATCAAGTTGCTGCTGTACAACTGTCATCAATGTGAAGTCTTTTTGAAAAAGCCAGTGAGGTGGCTATTGCCCTTGTTAAATGAGTTTCCAGCTTGGATTTTAAAGACAAACTCTTCTTGTTATAGACAAAGGAAATGTAGTATGACAATCCAACCGTCATGACATGGTAACTTTGGCAACAGTTCTACCAAGCTTTGGTTTTGTCCAATGAAGATTGACCCTGAGTTGAGAATGACCATATTGCATGAGCAAGGTGTATTCCACTTTGTTTAAGAATCTGGGGAAAAATAGTGGTAAATTATATAGACTAATTGAAGTTTGTCTCAGATGCCACCTTTGGAAGAAAAGATGCTTTAGTTCTGTGAGAAACCCTGTCCTTATGGAAAAATTGAATAGGGAGGTTTACAACAGAGTGCATGTAATTCGGAAATCTGTCTAGCTGGCATGGCCACCACTAGGAAAATTATTTTCCAAGTTAGATACATAATATCCACCATGGCTGCAGGTTCAAAGAGGGGTTGTGTCAGAGCTTGCAGCATGATGGTAATATCCCACAGGTGAACCAGGTCTCTAATAGAAGAGCGTACAAGCAAGAAATATCCATCTCAAAAAGCTCTTGAGATTTTCCAAGAAGCTATAGAAGTGTCATTATGGATAATATGAACATTAGAAATTGCTGCCATTTTAACTTAGGTAGTGGAATAACTGAGGCCTTTGTGAAAAAGTTCAAACAAGAATTCCAAGATGGAAAGAATAGGTGCAGAAAATGGATCCAAACCCTTGGACACAAACCAAACAGAAAATCTTTTCCACCTTTTGTGATATATCTTTCTGTAGCAGTTTTCTGGGAAGTCAATATAATCTTAACAATCATACTGGGAAGCCTGGCATCTCTGGCTATGATCAGAACTGCAGAAACCAAGTGGTTAGTGTCATGGTGGTCTGGAGGAGGCAATCCAAATGGATGAGATAGAAAATCTAAATAATGATCCAGCATCCAAGGGAGATGTATTAGTAGAGGCCACAGGAAGGGGAACCATGTTTGTTGGGGTAAGAAGGGGGCAATGAGAAATACTTTGGCCTTACACTGTCTGGATTTCTGAATAAATTTGTTCATGAGTAGTAATGGGGTGAAAAGCATAAAGGAGGCCTGGAGGCCAGTTGTGGACCACAACATCCTTCTGTGATTGACCATGTGCAGGGATCAGGGCAATGTAACTGCTGCACTTGGTGTTGAGGTAGGAGGCAAATAGGTTACAGCAAGGCTGGCCCCAGGGACAAAATATGAAAGTTGCCACTGTTGGATTGCGGGACCACTTGCGAGGCATTAGGATACTCCTGCTCTATTTATCTGGCAGAACATTGGAAGACCCCAGAATGTGCATTGCTATGATAAAATGGTGTGAAGACATTGCCCACTGCCAAACTCTCATGGCCTCTTGATACAGGAGGTAAGAACAAGTTCCTCCTTGTTTGTTGATGCACCATACAATTGCCATGTTGTCTATCTGTATGAAAATTACACCTTTAGGGAGGACATCCTGTAATGCCTGCAAAGGTAGGAGGACTGCTGTCATCTCCAAGATACTGATGTGAAGACTGGCCTCTAAAGTTGACCATGTGTCTTGCACCATTCTCCCTTTGAAATGCTCCCCCCAACCTACAAGAGAGACATCCATAGTTATTACTGCTACTCAGAGATCTGTGTGAAAAGGTTGCCCTTTGATTACTGAAATCTGTGTGTGTCTAATCTTTGCATGTAATGGGGGAAAGTTCTGGTACCAATGCACTGCTACAGTCCACTGAAGCACTCTCATATAGTAGCGGGACAGTGAAGTCATTAGAATTGTGGATGCTATTAGACCTAGTAGATGCAGAATCAACTATGCTGGAGGAGAGGGAAGATGAATCATTTGCATGGCAGTTACATGTAAAGATGTAACCCTGTGGTGAAGAAGGCTGACAATTTGTTGAGTTGTGTTGAAGTGGTATCTTATCAATTCTTTCTGTTAGGTTGGTAACAACTGATACTTGGAAAGGTTTACTGTGATACCTAGGTCCAGTAACAGTTGGACCACATGGTCTAAGTGATGTGGTAGCAGGTGCTCGGCAGCAGCAGTTAGGAGCCAATCATCGGGTAGGGGAATAATTGGATCCCTAGTAGGCACAAAGGAACTGCTACCACTGCCATTATCTTGGTGAACATTCTAAAGGATGTGGTAAGACAGAAAGGCAGGGCTTTGAATTGGCAATGATTAGTTCCCAGCTGTAAATGGAGAAATCTCACAGAGTGCTTCTCTATCTTCTCATGATAGTAAACATCCTGGAGATCTACTGAGGACATCCAATCATCCTTCTTAAGCAGAAGCAATATGGACTGAACTGTGGCCATCTGGAATTTTGTCTGTTTCATTTATTTATTATTTATTTTACATTTGTTTATTGGGATAGTCCGACTGGACTGGGTCCATTTACAGCGAAGGCCCAGGGAGAAAAGCTCCACATATATTAACAGAAATACTAGAATTTAATACATAGTAGTAAAAACTGATAATAGCACATTGTAACAGCAAAATCCAGCTAATCAGACAATAATAATAATACAGACAGTACAACAGACAGGATACAACTCAACAGTTAAACAGACAAAATACATTTTAGCATTGAGAGTCATTACATACATCATGTTAAAAGTGACCGAAATCCAAACTTGGTCTGAGGTCCCCCATTTTCTTTGGCACTAAAAAGAATTGGGAGTAGACTCCAGATTCTAACTGGTCTTAGGGATTGGTTGGATAAATTAAGATAGGTACTCACCATAACATTCCATCTGTGCTGCCCATTTTCATTCTTTTTCAACTCTTGGGTTCAGATCCAATCCTCGGATCCCACTCAGCCGCATCTACTAGCTTGTGAATCACTGAAAGCTCTCCCATAATGTCCTAGTCTTTAACATATTTCAGATTGTGTTTCCTGCCCTTACATCTGTAACGCATTGAAAAGGAATAAAATAGTAAAATAACTAGCAAGATCTGGGACTCAAACAAAGGAACAAGGTTCCTTCAGCATCTTCAGTACTTTCAAAAGACAAAAAGGAGGGGGTTGGTGGGAGGGTAGTTGAGGAAAAATGACAACGGACAACATAGATGGAACATTATGGTGAGTACATAACTTCTTCATCTGATATTGTCAATTTTCATTCATTCCTCAACACAGTCTCCAGCCACCTAAACTCTGGGAGGACTATAAGGAAGGATATTCCTGAGTACTGCTAAGCCAAATGCTGCTCTACTCCTACAGACCAGATCCAGTTTGTAATGAACAATAAAGGTAAGAGGAGTAGCCCAAGTTGTAGGTGCAGAAATATAATCTACATTAGATTTAGACAAAAAACCTGAAGAAATAGCCATAGATCTAATGGAACATGCTCTTAGTTGTTTGGGTAAATACATGCTCAATTTATTATAAACAAAGGTAATACAATCAGTCAACCATTTAACTAATGTTACTTTAGAGACTGATTTGCCCAATTTTGAATCCGAAAAGGACAAAATAGTTGATCTGTTTTTCTAAAATTTTTGATCTGTGTAAGTAAAACTGTAATTGTCTGTGAACATCTGATAGGTGTAACATATTCTCCTTTATTGGAAAATTTTGGAAAGAAGACTGGCAGATTGATAGTTTTATTGATATTAGATTCTGACACCACCTTAAAAAGAAAGGTAAGATCGGTTCTGAAGGATACTCTACCTTTATGAAAAATCAAATGAGGGATTTAGAAGACAAGGCTGGTAATTCTGAAACTCTTCTGGCAGAGGTAATAGCTACTAACAAGATAGCTTTCCACGTTGAAAATTTTAGCTTTTTTTTAGCTGAAGGTTCAAATGGAGACTGAGTTAGAGCCTTCAAGACTAAATTTAAATCCCAAGGAGGAGTAGGATCTTTAACTGGAAAAGCACTCCTCTTAGAAAAACTTGAGGACACTAGAGATAAATAAATTATTTATTTTTATATGAAAGTTGGAGATGGCAGCTAACTGTACTTTAAATGTAGAATAGCTAACTCCTTCATTGAAAATTGAGGCTAAAAGTTCCAGGAGTTTAGATATAGGAGCAGAAAAGGGATCTAATTGTTTTTGTTGCACCCAAATTATGACTCTTTTCCATGTGATTTGTACAGTTTCCTAGTGGAAGCTTTGTGGGATGATAAACGAATGTGATGGACTAGGGAGGAAAGCCTGGGCTGTCTAGCAATCAATGCATCTGGAGAAGCCATGTGGTCAACTTTAGGTCTGGAACGTCTGGGTGAATCAAGTCTATTGGGTAAGGCACAAGGTCTGGAGTTGGATCCAGACACCATGGAGGACAAAGAAGATGAGGCCAAAGAAAGGGAAAAATTGTTGAGGCCAATAAGGATTACTGTGCTCTTCAATTAAGATGTTTTCTCAAGAAATTTATGAATTAGGGTAATGGGGATAGACATAAAGGAGACTGGCAGGTCAATCATGACATAGAGCATCTTTCAGCAACTTCTCTTTTGAGAATGACCAGTTGTTTTTCACAGACACACACACACACACACACACACACACACACACACACACACACACACACACACACACACAAAACATCCTGTCTAGACCACCAAACTTGTTTTGCACAATGTTGATGTTTGACTGTGATGGAAAGTGAAATGTAGTATGGAGTTATGGCTACCTTGCTGTTCTTAAATAGTGTGCAATACCCCACCACACACACACACACACACACACACACACACACACACACACACACACACACACACACACACACACACACAAGCACAAGCAAGCAAGCATAAGACATAGAAATGATCACTTTTATATTGATCTCGGCAAATACAATACAATGCGTGACACTGCTAGTCTAGATGACTGACAGTTTAACAGTAATCAGGGAGCAGAAGTAAGTCACATTCATTCACAAATGGCTTCTATACTCATCAGTTACAGCCACTTTATTGCCTGTGTACACCCCAGATGTTTGATTGTGACAGAAAGTTCACATAAAGTATTCTAATGTGTTGTATACAAATATAAAATAGTCATACAAAGCTGGATTAATGACTATTTAACTCGATCATAACAGTAGGGTGACTCACTTTCATCCACAGAATACTCTCCTGCCTAGCAAATATAGCCTCATTATTGACTGTTGACACCACAGAAGTCTGGCAGTGGTAAAAATAAAATAATAACCAACACAGTAATGTAGTTCAGATCTGTAACATACAAGCACAGAGTAGCCATTGTAAAGTAATCTAAAGCTTTCTAACCAAATGCACACTACTGTTGTAAAGCTAGATTAATGACTGATAAAAATGAACAAATAACAAGGGAATTGGTTACTATCATCCACAGGCTGCATATTAGCATAAAGTATAAAGCCTGAAACTCAAATATCTGTCGTTGTTTACAGACTGCAATCCTCAACAATTTGCCAGAAAACACAGACCAAAATATGAGGAAAAACTGGGGACATTTGAGAGGTGTGTCCACTGCCCATATTTGTTTGCTACCTTCCATCATTAAAATTAAAGTTAAGCACTTACCATACAAATAGATCCATGTTGTCTGATTTTCATCCGGTTCACCATATGGGTTGTTGGATCTGACAAGATCCGACCTTGGCACCAATTTTGAAGTTTCCATGGTTCCAGGTTTCTGTCTCCTCCCCTAACCATAATTCCCTGAACTGCACCCTATACATCAAATCGAGTTTGCTCCCTACAGTATAAATGAAACCTAATTATGACAATATATTAGAATACAGAAACCAAGAACAAAGAAGGGGACAGGTAAACAGTCAGGCAGGACTGTCACAGACAAGGGGTTGAGTAGCAACCACATGGTCATCTCAAAGCCATATGTTTCAATTTGGTATGGGAGCAGGAGGGAGGTTGAACTGGATGAAAATTAGACAACATGGATTTGTTGTTATGTTGAGTATATAACTTTTATATCCAATGTTGTCTGTTTTCGTCTAGCTCAAAAATGGGACAGATTCCCAAACCATCACTCTGGGTGGTAGCAAGAAAGGACATTCCAGAATTTGGTGTAACCAAAGGAAGAGTGAGATATGGACTGTACATCCAGTTTATAGTGAGACACAAAGGTATGAACTGTAGATCAAGTTGCTGCTGTACAACTGTCATCAATGTGAAGTCTTTTTGAAAAAGCCAGTGAGGTGGCTATTGCCCTTGTTAAATGAGTTTCCAGCTTGGATTGTAAAGACAAACTCTTCTTGTTATAGACAAAGGAAATGTAGTATGACAATCCAACCGTCATGACATGGTAACTTTGGCAACAGTTCTACCAAGCTTTGGTTTTGTCCAATGAAGATTGACCCTGAGTTGAGAATGACCATATTGCATGAGCAAGGTGTATTCCACTTTGTTTGAGAATCTGGGGAAAAATAGTGGTAAATTATATAGACTAATTGAAGTTTGTCTCAGATGCCACCTTTGGAAGAAAAGATGCTTTAGTTCTGTGAGAAACCCTGTCCTTATGGAAAAATTGAATAGGGAGGTTTACAACAGAGTGCATGTAATTCGGAAATCTGACTAGCTGGCATGGCCACCACTAAGAAAATTGTTTTTCAAGTTAGGTATTTAATGTCAACCATGGCTGCAGGTTCAAAGCAGGGTTGTGTCAGATCTTGGAGCATGATAGTAATATCCCACAGGTGAACCAGGTCTCTAATAGAAGAGCGTACAAGCAAGAAATATCCATCTCAAAAAGCTCTTGAGATTTTCCAAGAAGCTATAGAAGTGTCATTATGGATAATATGAACATTAGAAATTGCTGCCATTTTAACTTAGGTAGTGGAATAACTGAGGCCTTTGTGAAAAAGTTCAAACAAGAATTCCAAGATGGAAAGAATAGGTGCAGAAAATGGATCCAAACCCTTGGACACAAACCAAACAGAAAATCTTTTCCACCTTTTTGTGATATATCTTTCTGTAGCAGTTTTCTGGGAAGTCAATATAATCTTAACAATCATACTGGGAAGCCTGGCATCTCTGGCTATGATCAGAACTGCAGAAACCAAGTGGTTAGTGTCATGGTGGTCTGGAGGAGGCAATCCAAATGGATGAGATAGAAAATCTAAATAATGATCCAGCATCCAAGGGAGATGTATTAGTAGAGGCCACAGGAAGGGGAACCATGTTTGTTGGGGTAAGAAGGGGGCAATGAGAAATACTTTGGCCTTACACTGTCTGGATTTCTGAATAAATTTGTTCATGAGTAGTAATGGGGTGAAAAGCATAAAGGAGGCCTGGAGGCCAGTTGTGGACCACAACATCCTTCTGTGATTGACCATGTGCAGGGATCAGGGCAATGTAACTGCTGCACTTGGTGTTGAGGTAGGAGGCAAATAGGTTACAGCAAGGCTGGCCCCAGGGACAAAATATGAAAGTTGCCACTGTTGGATTGCGGGACCACTTGCGAGGCATTAGGATACTCCTGCTCTATTTATCTGGCAGAACATTGGAAGACCCCAGAATGTGCATTGCTATGATAAAATGGTGTGAAGACATTGCCCACTGCCAAACTCTCATGGCCTCTTGATACAGGAGGTAAGAACAAGTTCCTCCTTGTTTGTTGATGCACCATACAATTGCCATGTTGTCTATCTGTATGAAAATTACACCTTTAGGGAGGACATCCTGTAATGCCTGCAAAGCTAGGAGGACTGCTGTCATCTCCAAGATACTGATGTGAAGACTGGCCTCTAAAGTTGACCATGTGTCTTGCACCATTCTCCCTTTGAAATGCTCCCCCCAACCTACAAGAGAGACATCCATAGTTATTACTGCTACTCAGAGATCTGTGTGAAAAGGTTGCCCTTTGATTACTGAAATCTGTGTGTGTCTAATCTTTGCATGTAATGGGGGAAAGTTCTGGTACCAATGCACTGCTACAGTCCACTGAAGCACTCTCATATAGTAGCGGGACAGTGAAGTCATTAGAATTGTGGATGCTATTAGACCTAGTAGATGCAGAATCAACTATGCTGGAGGAGAGGGAAGATGAATCATTTGCATGGCAGTTACATGTAAAGATGTAACCCTGTGGTGAAGAAGGCTGACAATTTGTTGAGTTGTGTTGAAGTGGTATCTTATCAATTCTTTCTGTTAGGTTGGTAACAACTGATACTTGGAAAGGTTTACTGTGATACCTAGGTCCAGTAACAGTTGGACCACATGGTCTAAGTGATGTGGTAGCAGGTGCTCGGCAGCAGCAGTTAGGAGCCAATCATCGGGGTAGGGGAATAATTGGATCCCTAGTAGGCACAAAGGAACTGCTACCACTGCCATTATCTTGGTGAACATTCTAAAGGATGTGGTAAGACAGAAAGGCAGGGCTTTGAATTGGCAATGATTAGTTCCGAGCTGTAAATGGAGAAATCTCACAGAGTGCTTCTCTATCTTCTCATGATAGTAAACATCCTGGAGATCTACTGAGGACATCCAATCATCCTTCTTAAGCAGAAGCAATATGGACTGAACTGTGGCCATCTGGAATTTTGTCTGTTTCATTTATTTATTATTTATTTTACATTTGTTTATTGGGATAGTCCGACTGGACTGGGTCCATTTACAGCGAAGGCCCGGGGAGAAAAGCTCCACATATATTAACAGAAATACTAGAATTTAATACATAGTAGTAAAAACTGATAATAGCACATTGTAACAGCAAAATCCAGCTAATCAGACAATAATAATAATACAGACAGTACAACAGACAGGATACAACTCAACAGTTAAACAGACAAAATACATTTTAGCATTGAGAGTCATTACATACATCATGTTAAAAGTGACCGAAATCCAAACTTGGTCTGAGGTCCCCCATTTTCTTTGGCACTAAAAAGAATTGGGAGTAGACTCAGATTCTAACTGGTCTTAGGGATTGGTTGGATAAATTAAGATAGGTACTCACCATAACATTCCATCTGTGCTGTCCATTTTCATTCTTTTTCAACTCTTGGGTTCAGATCCAATCCTCGGATCCCACTCAGCCGCATCTACTAGCTTGTGAATCACTGAAAGCTCTCCCATAATGTCCTAGTCTTTAACATATTTCAGATTGTGTTTCCTGCCCTTACATCTGTAATGCATTGAAAAGGAATAAAATAGTAAAATAACTAGCAAGATCTGGGACTCAAACAAAGGAACAAGGTTCCTTCAGCATCTTCAGTACTTTCAAAAGACAAAAAGGAGGGGGTTGGTGGGAGGGTAGTTGAGGAAAAATGACAACGGACAACATAGATGGAACATTATGGTGAGTACATAACTTCTTCATCTGATATTGTCAATTTTCATTCATTCCTCAACACAGTCTCCAGCCACCTAAACTCTGGGAGGACTATAAGGAAGGATATTCCTGAGTACTGCTAAGCCAAATGCTGCTCTACTCCTACAGACCAGATCCAGTTTGTAATGAACAATAAAGGTAAGAGGAGTAGCCCAAGTTGCAGGTGCAGAAATATAATCTACATTAGATTTAGACAAAAAACCTGAAGAAATAGCCATAGATCTAATGGAACATACTCTTAGTTGTTTGGGTAAATACATGCTCAATTTATTATAAACAAAGGTAATACAATCAGTCAACCATTTAACTAATGTTACTTTAGAGACTGATTTGCCCAATTTTGAATCCGAAAAGGACAAAATAGTTGATCTGTTTTTCTAAAATTTTTGATCTGTGTAAGTAAAACTGTAATTGTCTGTGAACATCTGATAGGTGTAACATATTCTCCTTTATTGGAAAATTTTGGAAAGAAGACTGGCAGATTGATAGTTTTATTGATATTAGATTCTGACACCACCTTAAAAAGAAAGGTAGGATCGGTTCTGAAGGATACTCTACCTTTATGAAAAATCAAATGAGGGATTTAGAAGACAAGGCTGGTAATTCTGAAACTCTTCTGGCAGATGTAATAGCTACTAACAAGATAGCTTTCCACGTTGAAAATTTTAGCTTTTTTTTAGCTGATTGTTCAAATGGAGACTAAGTTAGAGCCTTCAAGACTAAATTTAAATCCCAAGAAGGAGTAGGATCTTTAACTGGAAAAGCACTCCTCTTAGAAAAACTTGAGGACACTAGAGATAAATAAATTATTTATTTTTATATGAAAGTTGGAGATGGCAACTAACTGTACTTTAAATGTAGAATAGCTAACTCCTTCATTGAAAATTGAGGCTAAAAGTTCCAGGAGTTTAGATATAGGAGCAGAAAAAGGGATCTAATTGTTTTTGTTGCACCCAAATTATGACTCTATTCCATGTGATTTGTACAGTTTCCTAGTGGAAGCTTTGTGGGATGATAAACGAATGTGATGGACTAGGGAGGAAAGCCTGGGCTGTCTAGCAATCAATGCATCTGGAGAAGCCATGTGGTCAACTTTAGGTCTTGTACGTCTGGGTGAATCAAGTCTATTGGGTAAGGCACAAGGTCTGGAGTTGGATCCAGACACCATGGAGGACAAAGAAGATGAGGCCAAAGAAAGGGAAAAATTGTTGAGGCCAATAAGGATTACTGTGCTCTTCAATTAAGATGTTTACTCAAGAAATTTATGAATTAGGGTAATGGGGATAGACATAAAGGAGACTGGCAGGTCAATCATGACGTAGAGCATCTTTCAGCAACTTCTCTTTTGGAGGGATAAGGGCAAAGAACTTGCTGCACGTGTTGCTGACAGAGGATGCGAAAAGGTCACAGCATGGTTGATCACATCGATGGACTCTCTTCTCTGCCCCCTTCATGTTGAGAGACCACTTGAGAAGCATTAGAATAGATCTACTTAACTTATCTGCAATCAAGCTGGACTTCCCCAGAATGTGCATTGCTATCAGAAATCAATTGAATGAGACTGCCCATTGCTACACTCTGAAAGCTTCTCAACACAGGGGATAAGATTTGATTCCCCCTTGTTTGTTGATATACCAGACCATTGACACATTGTCCATCTGAATCACAATAGTCCCAGTGGAGAGACTGTCTTGGAAGGCCTGCAACACTAGGAGGACAGCTCTCATTTCCAGGACATTGCTATGGATATTAGTCTCTTCGGGGGACATGTGCCTTGAGCTGTCCTTTCCAAGAAGTGCCACCTACCCACCCAATCTGGGAGGTGTCCATGGTCACTATGGCCTTGGGTTGGGGGAGAACAAACGGACATCCTTCTTGCACTTGACTGGAGTGTATCCACCACAGGAGATAGATAAAAATAACTCAGGCTTGCAAAAACTAACTGGACAGGAGATGATAAAGAATAGACCATTGAGAGTCCACTGAAGAATTCTCATATGGTACCTTGATAATGGTACTTAGATGACTGCTGCTGACATGGATCCCAAAACCCAAAGGATTAAACAAGCTGAGAGAGATAAGTTTTGGATGATCTTTCTGGCCTGGAATGGAATAGTCTGAACTCTTGACAAAGGGAGAGATGCTGTTTGTGTGATCATATCGAACGAGGAACCAATGAATTTCAATGTCTGCGTTGGCTGTAGATGAGATTTGTTGTAGTTGACTGAAATGCCTAGAAGGCGCGTAATTGGAATATGTAATCTTGAGCATGGATCAGTTGATGTATGGTCGGAGTGGTGATGAGCCAGTCATTGAGCTATGGAAACACCCAGAATCCCCATAGTCTCAAGTGAGCTGTCTCCTCTGCCATGCACTTGGTAAACACTCTGGAGGCTGTGGTGAGACTAAAGGGCAGAGCTCCGAACTGGTAATGACTGTCTCCCAGCTGGTAGCGTAGGTAGCTCCTGGATCATCTGTTCATTTTGATATGATAGTACTCATCCTCAAGATCTATTGAGCAAATCCAATCCAATTGTCCTTGTGCAGAAAAGGTAGAATGGACTGAACCATGACTATCTGGAATTTTTTGTATTTAACTGATTGATTTAGGTTGCTGAGATCCAAAACTGGTCTCCAGTCCTCTGTTTTCTTTGGCACTAAAAAGAATCTTAATTTTATTTATTTATTTATTTGCAGTTGTTTAACCAGGATAGTCCATTGGGCCAGAAGAACCCGTTTTCAATGGAGTCCTGGGGAGAAAAGCTCCACATACAGATTTACACACAGGTTAATATACAAACATAGATTACATAGGTTACATAGATAAGCAAGACTAAAATTGATATACACACATAAAATGTATGATGACTACATAGGTAAAAAACGGGTGATAAAAATTGTTTCAATCAAAGTTAAAACTTTGTTTTTTTTTTTGTGCAGAAAGGAAAAGAGTTGCTGGATACTAGTAAGGAGTTATATAAGAGAAGGAAACATGAATTTGTTACCTGGGATTTGAGAGAAAGGAAGGGAACAGTGTAGAAGTAAGTGTAAGTTATGAGGGATGGGAGCAGGAGCATTCCCATGTGGAAGTTAGATAAGAGTGGAGTGATTTTTTAAAGGATGGGAGGCTAGAAGTGGTACAAATGGGGGGGGGGGGGAGTTCCACAGGCGTGCAAGAGATTGTGATAGGAGGTATTGTCCTGGGGGGTGGAGGGGTCTGTACACTTCTATAAGGTTTTGATTGTTAGATCTGAGAAGCCTTTGTGTGTGATGCTTTTTAAAGGTAGTGGAGAGAGAGGGACAGAGGGAAGGTTGGAAAATGAGTTTATGAGCATAGGTGAGCTGTGTGTAGGAGAGGTAGTTAGGAAGTTCAAGCCAGTTTAGTTTGTGAAGAGATTCACAGTGATGGGTTGAGGATTTGCTGCTAGTAGCGAATCTGGCTATTTTATTGTAACAAGAGGACAATTTGGTTTTGAGTGATGACTGTAGGTTTGTTAGAAGAGGGGCTCCATAGAGAAGGGAGGGTAAGAGAAAGGAAGTAGAAAGAGTAAGTTTAGTAGTTGAGGTGAGGAACCGATTGTGTCGATAGAGCATGCCAAGCTTTTGGTGGGTTCTTTTTATGTTTAGTATTAGATGGGAGTTGAATTTGAGCCTGTCATCTATTTGAACTCCTAGTAGTTTGGTTTCAGTTACCAACTCTAGAGGTGTTGTATTTTGGCTGGTAATGGAGAATAAGTTTCGGTCGAAAGTCTTGGTTGTAGAAGAGGTAAAGATCATAAGTTTAGTTTTAGCAGCATTGAGTGCTAGATGATTGTCTTTCATCCATAGTTCTGTGGTAGAGAAAGCATCCTGAGTTTGTTTTAAGAGAGTTGGTATAGATGGGGCAGCACAGATGATTGTGGAATCATCTGCATATTGGATAATGTTAGCATGAGGGATAGAGCGGTAAAAGTCATTAATGAAAATGTTGAAAAGTAGGGGGCCCAGTATTGAACCTTGTGGGACACCAGTGGGGGTGGCAAGAAAAGAGGAGGTGGCCTTTTTCCATATGACAGCTTGTTGCCTGTTTGAGAGATAGCTGGTGAACCATTTGAGGGAAGAGAGGGAGAGGTTTAGGTTAGTTAGTTTAGTAAGAAGTAGGTTATGAGAGATAGTGTCGAAGGCCTTAGAGAGATCGAGAAGGATGGTAGATACAGTGAGGCCAGAATCTCTAGCTTTATTCACAGTTTCAAGGAATAATAAGTTATGGACTCTTTCTGGTCTGGGGGGACCTCTTGGATGGCTATTTTTCCTAGAAGCTTGTTTATTTCTAGTGCTGCTGCCTCCCTCTGACTAGGTGAAACATTGGGGATTTTCCTCTGAAATCAACTGGTGTGGATGGGAAAATAGTATGATATAACCTCTGGATATTATCCTCTGCAGCCATGAATCTTTTGTAATTTCCAACTAGGCTGTCTGGTGCAGGAATAAATGACCTCCCGACTCTCTCCAGAAAAGAACAGTTAGGCCTCCTTTCAGGAGCACTGGTAGTATCTCTCAGAAAAACCACCTTTAGATCCATGATTTTGTGGACCTCCTCTGCCGTGAGTGTGGCATCTTCCATTAGAGTCCCCCCCCCATTTGATCTTGGAAGAACTGTCTGCACTGACCCTTGGAACCTGGAAGTGACATTTCAGCTCTGAGTCTCTTCTCAATCCAATCATATCAGAGTCGAAACAAGATGGAAGCTGCCAGTGTTGAAGTAGATCATACTATTGGCACTCTGGAGACAGCTGAATCCAGAATCACCCAAACCAAACAGTGGATCAGAATGGGAGAGTTGAGTGGCAGGGTAGTGTAGTGTACCCAATGATCAGTACATTCCCAGGGAACTGTACCAAAAGAACCCCAAGCTGGATTTGCATCTTCAGAAATTTTCCCATCATCCTGTCAGCATCATGTTCTGTTAGGTTCTGAGATGATCAAGCAGAAGACGCCACTGATGATGGCCTGGAATACCTTCTCTCCTGAAGGATTGGGGAATGTAATCTCAGGTTCACTGGTTCTGGCGAGAGCTGAGGTTGAGGAAAGCTTTGAGAAGTTTTCAGTTCTGACCTATAGATGCATTTTGAATCGGGTCGAACCAGCACTGTCAGATCTGGAGAATGTTTCTTGTGTACACCAGAAGGAGACTTGTTTGGTTTCCCTGACTGATTCTTATTTTCTTCCTTTTCCTTTTGTTTGCCTTTCCCTTTTTCTGTTTCTTCTTGGACTTTCCTCTGAATTTGGACCTGTCAGTCTTCTTTGCTGAGAAGCAGAAGATGAAGATCCTGCCAAAGAGGACCATGTCTGTGGAGGGAGAAGCCCTTTAACAATGAGCTTCTTGTGCCTTGTTTGAAAAACCCTACAGCTAAAGGAGCACACAACTGGCAGTCAGTATCTAAATGGGCAGCACCCAAACAGAAAACACATAAAGCGTAGGGGTCTTTAGAGAGGAGTTTATGCCCACACTGAAAACATTTCTTAAATCCTTGGGAGTCAACCATCTAAGGAAAGAACTGCAGCTTATCAGCACACAAGAATAACAAATCCTAGACTAGAAAAAACAGACATACACTCATACTTTAGGAAACCGAGGAATATAACTACAACTATAAGAGCTGTAACAAGAAAATACCTCTATTTTAAATACTACAAGCTATATCTATAAACAAACACTAAACGTTACACTATAGAAACTACTGAACACACACAAGTCCTGCTCTGAAAGAAAATCCCTTAATGCAACTATAAAACCAATAAAAAGAATACTGGAGAGAAAAAACTCTCGATAGGAGGAGGAGAAGTAACAAATTTTGCAAAGGATATAATGACCAGAAGGATAGCCCTCACAACACTTCTGAAATCTTCAGGCGGCAAATGAGATCTGAGGTACTAGCATGCAGTTCAGGGACGTATGGGTAAAGGAGGAGTCCTGGAACTGCGGAAGCTTTGAAATCTGTGCCTGTTAGATACAACAACCCATATATTAAATTGGATGAAAATAGACAATATTGGATAAAAACATTTACTGCATGCTACCACCAATTACTCCACTGAAGAGGAAGTCCTCATCTTTCCAACAAAGTTGTAAGAATGGCTGCTACAATAAAGTAGTCCCTCTTGATCAAAGTACACAAACCTTTCAGTAAAAAAAAAAAGATACACGCTGAGAGCCCCTGTATTCATTCTTTAAATTTCAAAGGCTTCTCAGCATTTTTTCCTGATTGTGAGTGGTTACTTCTAAAATTCTATCAGCCAGTCAGCAACAGGAGAAGGCAAGTAAAAGCAGGGCAGCAATGATTATTAAATTTCGTGCTCATTTTCAACATATAGATGCACTGACATTGCAAACAAACACTGTCTTCCCTGGGGAAAAAACAGAAGCATACAGATAATGCTTCAAAACACTCCAAAAATGAAAGCATGTATTTGCAACATTAGACAACCAGCTAAAAGGCAAAATTTCCAGAAAATCCAAAAAAAATGGACAGGTGGCAACTCAAACACAAAATTCCATCCAATGTAAAAGTTGGAGATTGCCAGTAAGTAAAGCTTTACAGAAGAATAATTGATACCCAAGTAAAAAATATCAGAGAGGAACCTTATTTTATTCATCTATCTGGCTATCTGCTTGTTTATCTATTTTGTTTTAATCTAATAACCAGACTTGTGGACCATTTTCAGTCCTGCCTGGTGGTAACAAACTAGAAACACAATTAATTATGCTAAGTAAATAAATAAAAAATGCAACAAATGCATGATGATTGAAGATGATGATGAACTGTATGTAAAACAACAAACACCAGCAACAAAGTATGCATGGCTAGCATACATAATGATAAGTACAATAAATACAGCATGAAGGCAAAATACAATATCTACAACAAATAGGTGTTATAACGTGAGGGGGATAATAAAATTGTGAAGTAGAGGGATGTATTACATTGTGTGATCCCAGATGAAGATTGTTGAGTTATTTGAGTGACAAAGTATAACAGAAGAACTGCATCATTTATGTAATCAAACCATGATGTATATAATTATATTCAGCTTTTCTTTTCTTAAGATAATTTTTCTTTTGTCTTAGTTCTGAATATATTTTGGGCTAAGGGTAAAGGCCTTTTAATCTGCAGGGCAGTGACTTCCAAAATCTTTGATCAGTTGAGTGAAAAGCTATGATCTATGTAGCAGAGTTTACTCAGAAAGTTTAGTAGTGCTGGACCTGCAGGAAGATACGATCTAAAATGGTAGAAGGAACTACTAACAGCAAGTCAGCTTGCAAGAAATGGGAATCATCTAATTTAATAAGTTTAAAATAAGGCAACCACAATACACTTTGTGCCCCTCACTTTACTAGTAACTGCTTAGCCTTTGCAAGGGTATGGCAACGGTGTTTTGTTGTAGGAAAGAGGGTTAAGAGCTTACAGATCTGGTTGAACATGGTTTGTAAGATATTTTTTCTTAATGCAGTAAATTTTATTGGTAGTCTATTCATGCTGGTCAATAAGAATATTATTTCCTATTACATTTCTTTCCTCTGGGTAGAAAAAGTAAGAAATCACCAAAAAGGGATTTGTTGACTTTAGCTTTTGTTATGTTTATGTGGTGTCAAAAAGTCAAGCTACATACGGGATAGCAGAACTGACTGGTTAGCTCAGAGGAGTTTAGGTTATTCTAAAATAATGCTGCAATAGCCTGCCCTAAGCTATATGAGTTATGTACTGCATAGGATATAACAGCTGGACAACTGCCAAAGCTTCATGGTGCTGTACTAAGTTGACTAAAAAGACAACTTAGGGTGCCAACCCTTCAGAGCTTTCATGTCAACAGAGAGAAAGAGGCTGAACTCCGAGAGGACACTGCTAAGAATAAAAAATAAATAAATAAATAAATGTCTACACCCTGGCATAAAAAATACACAAAAAATAGGGGGGGTAGAGGGAGGGAGCAGCTACTGCAGCAGTGATCATTCAAACATTTACTGTTATGTTAAGTACAACTTGCAAGACTGTAATGTGTTCTTCATACTGATCACTGCTACAGTAGCCTTAGCTATATGGATGTAATACCATAGCTAACTATATTTGGGAGGTGGAAGGAGAAGGGTCCAGCAGTCCCTAGAGAATGGTTGTAGCAAAGCTTGATCAAGATCTAAAGAAGGACTAAAGCTTATAGTGCTTTGTAAAAGTATGTACAGAGGACCACATAGCAACTTCTATAATACTTCTAGACTCCAACCCTTTCCAAAAAGCCATAGATGAAGCCAAGACCTTGGTAAAGAGAGCCTTGACTCTGCCTGGAATATATTTGTTATAGTGAGTATAACAAAAGGTAATAGCCTTAGACAACCACTTGGAAATAGTCTGTTTTGACACAGGATGCCCCTTACTCATACCTTCACAAGAAGTGAACAATTGATCTGAAGATTTGAAAGATTTATTTCTGTCAATATAATACCCGAGTTGTGTGTGGACATTCAATGTATGGAGTGCCTTTTCTCCCTCATTCTTATGACCAAGAAAGAAAAAGGGGAGATGATAGTTTAGCTAAAAGTAAACTTGGATACCACTTTACAAATAAAAGAAGGATTAGTTCTCAAAGAAATCCTGTCCCTACGGAAAATGAGGTAGGGTTGACTTACCATAAGAGCTTGCAACTCAGATACCCTTCTTGCAGATGTCAAAACAATCAGTAAAACTGTTTTCCATATTAAGAACCTCACAGGTTCATAGGTGTTTACTAGGCTAACCATCACAAGGGCCTTTTTAAGCCTAGCCATGTATCCCAAATCTCTGACAAGTTCTGATACCCTTGATATGTGTAAGCATGGGTTTGGGAGATGAACCATTTACAGATTACCTTTGTCCGTTAGAGACATATGTGCCAAACCAGGGATTAAGTTCCGGTTTTCCATACAATTGTCCAAGTTGAACTTGAATTGGGTTAGGGAGGAACTCTGCTTCACATGGATGGGGAACCTGTTCCATAGATGTGGTAGTCTCTGGGATACATACCTATCTCTCTAGCAGGACCTATTTATATCACAGGCAAGGTTTAAATCTTTAAAACAGTAAATTCTGGTGCTGGTTTGTTTTGTGGATATGCAGGGGGTCCATCAGAGTGGGGTCTGACAATGCCCTGTATGCTAGGCATAGATCTACTCTCAAAAGCCTGTATGAGATAGAATACAGGGATAGGGCCTTGAGGCGGTCTGCAGAGAACATTTTGTTTATGCCCTGTATTCTTTTAGTGAGGAATCTCTGTGGCTGTTCCAATTCTGGATATGCCAGGTTAAGTACATACTGAAAGGGGCATTGTACTCGATGATAGGTCTGATGAATGCTGAATACAGTGGAACAATGACTTCCTTGGACTTAGATGCCATACTTTCCTCACCACTGTAGACACATGATGGTCAAAGGCTAGATTACTATCTATGTGTGTCCCTAAGTCCTTGACTACTGAGTCAACTCTAAGGGGTGTGTTGTCAATATGATAGTTACCAGGGATGGATGGCTTCCAAAAGGATACTATTATACATTTCTTCGCATTTAGTTTTAGTCCATAGCTCTGACACCAGTTGTTTGTCTGTGTCAGCCCCTCCTGGAGAACATTTGTATCAGTGTGAAATTCAAGGATAGCTCCTAATTTGGAATCATCTGCAAATTTACTCAGCCAGAGCCTACTGACATTGGCCTTGACTTCTGAAAAGTAAATGCCAAAATGGAGCAGTCCAAGGATTGATCCCTGAGGGACTCTACTTTTGACTGGCCTCTTTGCAGAGGTGGACTCTCCAATTCTAACTTCCTGGGTCCTGTCTGTGAGCCAGTCAGCTATCCACCGGGTGACATACAGGTTTGTCAACAATGTCTGAGTGGGGTATTGTGTCAAATCACAATGGCCAGGTCAAGGTAGGCAGTGTGAACAATTTTGCCCTCATCCATTGCTTTGGTGACACTCTCAAAGAAGTCCGCCAGGTTGAGTAAGCATGATCTGCCCTTGACAAAACCAAACTGGGTTGGATCCAGTGTCTGGACATTTACTATATCTCTATTGATCATCTCCATGATAATTCTTTCCATGGCTTTACATATAAGACTAGTGAGACTTATGGGTCTTGGGTCTGTAGTTTCCATGGTCTGTAGATGGCCCACCTTTGTGCAGAGGGATGACTGTTGCCTTTCTCCATTCATGAGGCACAAAACCTGTTTGGAGGCTACAGTTAAATAGTAATTCCAGAGGCCCTGATAGGTCATGTTTCATGCTATTTAGAAGGCATCCTGGGATATTGTCTGGGCCCATTTATGTAGTGCTCTTGGTCTTAAAGACAGCATTAAGGACCTGTTCCCTGTGATAGTAGGGGGAGTTATATTTGATGATATTTCCTGAGGGAAGGTTGTGTGGGAGAGAGGGGTAATGTTGGAGCTGAATTTATTAGCCAGGAGGTTTCCTATGTTTTCTGGCTCAGTATAGGTGGCTCTATCTACAATGAGTTCTGCACACAATTGTGTATTGCCTTTGAGGTTGCGGACACAGCTAAAGAATGCTTTGTGGTTGTTCTTGGCCTGGGAGACCAAACTTACCTCAAGTCAGTCAGAGTAGCTCACTCAAATGGAGCAAGTGTTAGCTTCTCTAACACAAAATTAAGATCCCAAGCAGGGGCCAGAAGTTTACTTGAGACTGCTTCTGCAAAACCCCTTTCAAGACCATTTTGACATAATGTTGCCTTGAAAGAGGAGGATCCAAGGGCAGGCATACTGAAATGGCTAATAAATGAACCTTGATAGAGGAATAGGAAAGGCCATAGGATAGTAATTCATACAAATATTGTAAAACCAAAGAACAATTATCCCTGAATGTGAGCTATTTATGTAGCTGGCACCAACTAGAAAACCTTTCTCATTTGCTAATATATGATTTTCTAGTAGCAGGCTTTCTTGTCTACATTCAGAAAACAGGTACCCAAAAGGAATTAAGAGTCTATCATTTAGGGGATGGGGTGTATTAAACACCCCTGTTCTTGTGTGGGTGGATCCAACCTTTAAGGAAGCTTGTGGTAATTGCCCCTGGCCATTTCTAAAAGAAAGAAGAACCATGTTTGGCTGGGCCAGAAGGGTGTCACTAAAATGATCTTGGGGGATTCCGTCTGAGTCTTCAGAAATATCCTGAATATTAATGGAAAGGGTGGAAAGGCCAACAGGAACGTTCCTGTCCAAAGAAAAGGAAAGAGAGCTGTTGTTCTGGTCTTCTTACATGGAGTCCTGGAACATAATTTTGCTAAATGATTGTTTAGAGAAGAAGCAAAGAGGTCTGCTTGATAGAACAAATCCTGGAAGACACCCTGATCTAGTTTCCATTTGTGAGGGTTTGCCCTGGTCCTGCTCAACTTGTCTGCCAGTTTTGCTCTGACAAAATGTTGGATGCCTGCAGAGTGAGATTGTGCTGTGAAGCTATATCCCAAGCTAACATGGCGAGTCTGCAAATGGGGTGCAACCTGGTCCCCCCTTGCTTGTTGATGTACCACATGACTGTGGTATTGTCTGTAACCACTTGAAGTCTCAGGGACCAAAGATGGTTCAGACAGTTGAGTGTCTTCAGCAGGGCAAGCATCTCCTTGATATTTATGTGCTTTCATCTGTCCTTGGAGTCCCATACTCCCTTACACTTCTAACCCTCCTAAAACTGCTCCCCAAGAAAGTCCAAAGCATTTGTGGTGACTGACTGCTTTGGAGCAGGGAGGGAGAAGGGGAGACCTGGATTTCAGAATATCTGTTTTCTTCACCAGAAGATTTCTCTGCTGACAAACTCCAGTAATGGAACCTAAAAAGATAAAGGGTGCTGATGTTGGGACAAAAGAGATTTCAAATACCAATGTATTTTCTCATGTGGAATCTTGCCAGGGGTATCATGAGAATCACAGATGACATGAGACCCAAAATCCTGAGGTACTCCCTCGCAGTGACCGAAGTCTGAGTGGAAAACCTTAGAAACAGATTTAAATAAAAATCTATTTTTTCCTGTGGAAGAAAAGCTCTTTGAATTGAGGTGTCTAGCTGACATCCCAGGAACACAATCCTGTGTGAGGGAATCAAAAAAGGCTTTTGAATGTTCTCTTCGAATCCGAGCTTGTTAAATAGATCTCTCACCCAAGAAAGAGATTCCTGATATTTTGAAAAGGACTCTGCAAAAATAAGCAAGTCATGTAAATATGGAAAAATGTGGATACCCTGTAATCTGCAATGAGCTATAATTGTGAACACTCTTATTGTAGTGGATAGCCCAAAGAGTAAGGCAGAGAACTGATAATGTGATCCGGACACATAAAACTTTAAGAAACATCTGAAGTCTAGATGAATAGGGATGTGAAGATAAGCATCTTTTAAGTCTGGCATTACCAGGAAACTTAACAGAGGAAGAACAGGTAATAGGCTGTGAAGTGGCATCATTTTAAATTTGAGCACTATCACAAATAGATTTAGGAAAAAAGAAATCCAGAACTGGTCTCCAAGCATTTTATTTACTTGGTGCTAGGAACATCCTGGAATAAAACCCCTTCCCCATCTAGGAAGGAGAAACTGGTTCTATCACTCTTTGGGACAGCATGTGATGAAGAACAGGTGGAAACAAGAGAGTCTGATCTGCAGGAAGAGGAATGACCCCCTGGAACTGAAGAATTTCTTCCCATTGCCATCTGTAACTCTGATGAATGATTTTTTAGAAACCATTTGTTTGAAACAATTGGTTGTCAAACAGAAAAATGGAGATTCAGACGTTCTGGAAGAAAAAAAGGGCTGGGATGGGAGGAGGTCACATGGTCTCTTGAATATTTATCCAGAATCGTTGGACTGTCCTTGGTTTTGGAAGGTTTGAGACTTCTTTTTAGAATTGCTCTGCCACTTCTTAAACGCCTGTTTACCTGAATTCTGCTGATATAGCTTATTTTGTTTTCTGCCAAAATTGGATGATGAAAAAAATAATCCCTTGGACAATTTGGAAAACGAGGGCTGAAAGATTCCCTGGATTAGCTTTCCCAGTTTATCCCACTGTTTGATCATCTCTGCATCAGCAGGGCCAAACACTATTTTTTTATCCAAGGGAGAATTTAAAATCTCATTCTTTTACATCATCTGGGCAATTCTGGGAATGCAACCAAGCAAATCTCATTAAAACAGAACCAGTGGCCATAACTCTGAAAGAAGTTTCAACAGAACCATACATACACTGCAGTAGTGACCTGTGCAATAAAATAAACTAAGTTATTTAAAGCAGATTTTTTTCTTCACAAGAAGGAAAAAAGTTAATGTACTCACCATAATGTTCCATCGGTGATGTCCATTTTCATTCTTCAACTCTTGGGTTTGGATCTGACCCTCAGATCCAACTCATCCGCTTCTTCCAGATCATAGAACACTTGAACTCTCAGGCTCCTTCCTTTGGCAATAATGCCCTAGTCACTTTACATACCTCAGATCTAGTTTGCTGCCTATATGCCTACACAGCAGTGAAAAATAAAGAAAGAATGGAATCTAGGGCTCAAACAAGGAACAGAAGTTCCTCCAATACCCTTTGATCTTTCCAGAAATAAAGCAAGGAGGGAGTTGATGGAAGGGAAATTGAGGAAGAATGAAAATGGGACAACATAGATGGAACTTTATGGTGAGTACATAACATTTTTATCTGATGTTATCATTTTTATTCAATCCTCAAATCTTGGGACAAAGTCCTTAGCTATTTAAATCCTGTGAGGACTCTAAGGAAGGATATCCTGGAGCACAGCTGAACCAAAGGCTGCTCTTCCACTAGAGACCAGATCCAATCTGTAATGAGCAATAAATGTATGAGGATTAGCCCAAGTTGCAGCTGCACAAATATCATCTAAAGAAGTCCTAGACAAAAAGGCTTAGGAAGTTGCCATAGACCTTGTGGAATGGGCTTTTGGAGGCTTCGGTAAAGGCAAAACCCACTTTTTCATAAATAAAGGTAATACAATTTGTCAACCAACTGGCCAAAGTCACTTTAGAAACTAGTTTGCCTAATTTTGAATTAGAAAAGGTGACAAACAATTATTTAGATTTTCTCAAATCTTTGTTTCGGTGAAGGTAGAAATGTAACTGTCTGTGGATATCCAAAAGGTGTAAAAAGAAGTTATGTACCTACCATAATGTTCCATGTTAGTTGTCTTCATCTCGCCTTACTTCTTGCTGTTTGAGTTCAGAGCTGATCCTCGGCTCTGACTCGGCCATCTTCTATAGCTCAGGAGCTGTTTACTGGCTCGAGGCTACCCCTTATACCAGAATGCCCAGCGTCAGCTACCCAGATCTCGTTTGTGATAGCGCACACTAGACATAAGTAGAGTAACCAATTACCTAAAAACTGGTTGTCCAATACACCTAAACAAGGAAAGAGTCATAAATTACCTGGCATGTGAAGTAATAAAAAATACTCAGACAGTGAAAACAAAAGGAACTCCTCTCAATCCTCTAGGAAGGGGGAAGGAGGGAGGGACGCAAGAAGGAAGGCGAGATGAAGACAACTAACATGGAATGTTATGGTAGGTACATAACTTCTTTATGTTAAGTTGTCCATCTCGCCTTCATTCTTGCTGTTTGGGACAGCATCCCTAGCACCTAAAATCCTGGATGGCTCATTGGAACAGACTCTTCAGAACAGTAGAACCAAAGGAAGCTCTGCTACAGGAGACCATATCCACCTTGTAATGAGAGATAAAAGTATGAGGGTTTGCCCAAGTGGCAGCTGCACAGATTGAGTCTATGGGCAACCTAGACTGAAAGGCTACAGAGGTGGCTAATGCTCTAGTAGAATGGCCTTTTGGTTTAGCTGGTAGCTCTTTATTTCGTAACTGATAAATAAAGGCAATAGTATCAGATAACCATCTGGATAAGGTCACCTTAGAAACTGGAAGACCTTGTTTGTTGAAAGCATAAGAAAGAAATAACTGGTCTGACTTTCTTAGTTCCTTAGTTCTCTGGAGGTAAAAACGCAATTGTCTGTGCACATCCAGTTGGTGGAGCTTGTATTCTGCCTTGTTGCTGTGATTGGAAAAGAAAACTGAGAGATCTATGGATTGATTTAAATTGTTCTCTGAGCAGACATTAGAAATAAAGGATTGATTGGTCCTCAGAGAAACTCTGTCCTTGTGAAACACCAGGTAAGGAGGACGAACACATAGTGCTTGAAGTTCTGAGACATGTCCAGCTGAAGTAATAGCAACCAGAAAAAGTGTCTTCCAAGAAAGAAATTTTAAGGAACATGATGCTGCCGGTTCAAAGGGAGGCAAAATTAAGGAAGCTAAAACTAAATTGAGATCCCAAGGAGGAGGAGGATCTCTAACTGGGGGTCTAAGAAGAGATGTTCCTCTCATAAAGGCCTTGCAGAGCTTATGAGACATTATGCTAGAATTAAACATACCAATATGAAAATTAGAAATGGCAGCTAGCTGTACTCTAATGGTAGTGGAAGCCGCACCAGACTGAAAAAGTTGTGCTAGAAATTCAAGAATTTCATGGACTGGGGCTGAGAAAGGATCCAAATTTCTAGATTTTGCCCAGTAAGAAAACCGTTTCCATTTACTAGCATGCGTTTTCCTCATAGTAGACTTATGTGAGGAAATAATAATATCACGGACTGCTGGGGAGATAAGGTTGGAAGTGGAGTAACCAAGCTGTGAGCTGGAGAGTTTGAAGGGATTGGTACAACCCGCCTGATTGATGAATCAGAAGATCTGGAACTAGGTCCAGAATCCACGGTTGATCCAGAAGGTGGAGGTGCAGGAACGGGAACCATATCTGTCGAGGCCAATATGGGGCAATGAGGATCATTTTGCAACCCAATGATTTTGCTTTCTGTATGAGTCTTGGCATTAGGGGAAAAGGGGGAAAAGCGTAAAGGAGTCCCTGAGGCCAATCGTGGGCTAGAGCATCTCTGGGTATATGACCTGGAAGAGGAAGTAGGGAGAAGTAGCTGCTGCATTTGTTGTTGAGAGGAGTGGCAAATAGATCGCAGCAAGGCTGTCCCCATTTGCAGAAGATAAGATCAACAACTTCCTGATTCAGATACCACTCGTGAGGCATGAGGACAGCTCTGCTGAGCCTGTCCGCTATGACGTTGGATTTCCCAGGGATGTGCGTTGCTATCAGAAAACATTGGAAGGAAATCGCCCATTGCCACAGTCTGAATGCTTCTCGACACAAGGGGTAAGACCTGGTCCTGTCCTGTTTGTTGATTTACCACACCACTGACATGTTGTCCGTTTGGATTGCAAAGGTCCCGGAAGGAAGAAAGTCTTGAAGGGCTTGCAACACTAGGAGCACCGCTCTCATTTCTAGGACACTGATATGCAGATGGTACTCGCGAGGTTGCCAAGTGCCTTGGACTGTCCTGCCTAGATAATGCCCCCCCCCCTATCAGGGAGGCGTCCGTGGTCACTGTGGCTACCAGAGGGGGTTGTATGAAAGGTCTGCCCTGAATTACTAGTGGGGAGACCATCCACCAAGAAAGGTGCCTTTTGCATGTTTCTGTGATCAGGATCATGTGAGACATGGGTAGCTCCTGGAAAGACCACTGCGTGAAAAGAAGCCACTGAAGGATTCTCATGTGGAAACGTGCTAATGGGACAAGAAGAATGGCAGCTGCCATGGAGCCTACAGCTTGGAGGACATATCTGACTTGAATCCTTTTGCTCTGCATTAGAATTAACACTTGTTGACGAATAGTGGAAACTCTTTCCTGTGGTAATCTTGCAAACATTTCTTTTGTGTTTAATTCTGCTCCTATGTATGTGACAGACTGACAGGGCAACAAGGCAGATTTTTTGAAATTTACTGTAATGCCTAGTTGAGTGCATAATGTGATTGTATAATCCCATGCCTCTAAGAGTTGATCCCTGGTGGTAGCAGTCAGGAACCAGTCGTCTAGATAGGGAAACACCTGGAATCCTTGACGCCTCAGGTGAGCCGTGACTACTGCCATACCCTTGGTGAACATCCTGGGGGCTGAGGTGAGACCAAAGGGCAGAGCTCTGAACTGGTAATGACTGGCCCCTACCCAGAAGCGAAGAAATCTCCTGGAGCATCTGTCCATCTTGATATGGTAGTACGCGTCCTGAAGATCTATAGAGCACATCCAATTGTCTTGACCCAGAAAAGGGAAAATGGACTGCAGTGTCACCATCCGGAACTTCTCTTTTTGTACAGATTTGTTCAATCTGTTGAGATCCAGTATTGGTCTCCAGTCCCCTGTCTTTTTGGTACTAAAAAGAATCTTGAGTAAATTCCGAATCCTAGTTGGTCTGCGGGGACTTCTTGAATGGCTCTTTTTTCTAGCAGTCTTGAAACTTCTGTGACTGCTTGATCCCTTAGATTGGGTGGGACATCTGGGATGGACTTTTTTTATTCTATGGGGGATTGATGGAAGGGAATTTTGTAACCTCCGGATATAATGGATAATACCCATCTGTCTCTTGTTATATTTTAACCCCCCCCTGCACACGGGGTTATTTTTGTTTGAAAAGATTTGTGAGCTGGACTTTAGACATTTGTCATGTACTAGACCTTTGTACAAAGAGAACTTGGAATATAATGTCACACAGGAGCAACTGAGCGCTTTAGACGCACTTAGTAAAGCCCCAGTTAGGGTTTTAAAACCAGACAAAGGTGGTGGTTTGGTCATTCTTGACAATTATAAATATATTGAGAAAATGGAAAACATCTTGGAAGGAATTGCATACTGTCCCTCATCACTGAATGAAATGAACACCTCATATTGTAGGAATAGAAGTTATTTTAGGGACTTGCACATTAATGGGAATATAAACACAGACACGTATAATTACATTGACATCATTATGCCAAAAACACCTGTTGTTTTTGGCATTCCCAAGATGCACAAAGACCTACATAACCCACCTTTCCGAGCTCTTATAGACAGCCGCATTTCTTCTACATACCCTTGTGCACAATTGGTGGACCATATTTTGAGTAAATATTTGATACATTTTACTCAAATTTGCAAAGATTCATGGTCCTTTCTTGAAAAAATACAGAACATTGAATTCAAAGAAACATTGAACTTACTAACTATTGATGTGATAGATCTTTATACATCAATACCACACACTGAGGCAATCGAATGGATTTCCCTCCTGTTAATTGACCTTGAAGTGCCCAAACAAGAAATTGACACTATTTCCCAATTATTGGACATTATACTAACTTCCAATTTTTTCATCTTTAATAGGAAAGTGTATAAGCAAAATCAAGGCGTAGCGATGGGGTCCCCATGTGGCGCTTGCGTCGCAAATTTGTTTATGGCATATTGGGAGAAACATTACTTGTTTAACAACAATGAATTAATGGGCTTTACTAAATTCTACACTAGGTATTTGGATGACATTTTTATACTGTTTGAAGGCAATAATACACAGGCCGAAAATTTTCTAACATTTATTAACAGTGCTACTGAATTTTTAAAATTCACATCCAAATTCTCTGAAACTAGTATTGACTACTTGGATGTTAAATTGTCTAAGGATTGCGAGAAAGGGCTATTTTTTTCCAACATATATAGAAAGCCCACTTACTGCAACGCCTTGTTACATTTTAAAAGTAGTCATCCTTTCAAACAAAAGAAAGCCATTATTAAAGGACAATTAATACGTGCTTCGAGAATGTGTAGCAATGAAAAGTTGTTTCTGGATGAATGTGAACTTCTTAAGAAAATGTTCACTAACAGGGGGTACCCAGTCTCATTATTTAACCAAATTTCCGAAGAGGTAACTAAGAAAAGAGGTTTAGGTTTTTTCTTACCACTTCTATCACAGGGTCAAAGTATTATTATACAGGGCCAAAGCACTATTATAGTGGGCACACCAAGTTTGAGCTCAAACAACGTAGCGGATGACACTATGCCCATTTTGTGCCTACAAGGCAACTATGGCAAGACAGGTAGTAATTTTATTACCAGTTTTAGTTTGGACTCAAAAGCAATAGAATTGATCCTTTACAAAAACTGGTACTTTATTACTAATGATGAACACCTCTTGGAAAAACTTGGTTTGAAGCCCAGGATTACTTACAGAAGGGGTAATAACCTGAAAACAATTTTAGAAAGACCCATTGGACCAGATTGGTCATCAAAGATCAAGGGTTGTTTTCAGTGCGGCAATTGTAACTACTGTCACTTAGTTAGGGCATCTAGCTCCTTCACAATACGTGACAAGAGGTACAACATTAAACACAAATTAAACTGTGAGTCGAGGTCCATAGTGTATTTAGCTACCTGCACTTGTTGTCCATCGTTTTATGTGGGCAAATCTGATAGGAGATTACGTGACAGGGTATACGAACACTCTTACGCTATAAGGAAACACAATAAAGTCAATGCACTAGCTAAGCACATTGACAAACACCCTGGGCACAATTTCCAGTTTTTGGCTATAGATCAAGTGAATAAGATGGAAAGAGGTGGTCCAATTTCCCTGTTTCTTGAAAACAGGGAACTGGAATGGCAACTTCTATTGGACTCATTCTCTTTCCCTGGCTTGAACGAGCATTGTAACATCGCTTGTATTTTAAAACTAAAAAGCTATAAACGATGAAAAACACAAGGTGGGAGGGATGGTTCTGTATCAGGTGAATATTATTATTATTTGATACACCCTTACCTTTTTGGGTCCAAATGTGACCCATAGTATGGTTTATAGTTTTAAAATTTAAAAAAGGATTAAGCTGAAACATCCAACTAGGTAGAAATAACCAATTTTCAATAGAGACTTAATAACATATAACAAGTGTCTAGTAGACCAGAGTACTACTTGCGCTAGTAAAGGTTTAACTACTTAACGTCTGACCACTCATTTTGCACACGAGCTTAAAAAGGGACAATTCGTCCCTTACGAGGGTTAGTCCTAAACCTTAATATCAACAGTGGTACATTGATGGCATAAAGTTTGAACAAAAAGTTTTGGTACGTAAAAGCTGGTAAAATGTAAAGTGTTAAGCTAATGCACAGACTTCAAAGTGCGTTTTGTCTTACACAATATAGCCAGCGAGGTTGATTTTTAATAAATATTTTTAAAATAACATTTTTAAAACTGTACTTAACTACATGGTTAGTTTTGTTTTGTATTATACTAGGTTAGATCCTAAGCATGTTTAAGTTTTAAACTTTATTGTTGAAATACTATGTTTCACACAGTCAAAACGAAAAGAAAATAGTTCAATGAACGGCATACAGCAAGCGCTGTAGTCCGGAGTGATTTGTTTTACTCATTCATTGGCACTAGCATTTTGATTTTTTACTTGTTATTTTTTATTTTTTATTTTTTGTTTCTTGTTTCTGTTTCCTTCTTGCATCGCCTGGAGTTGTATACTTGAAAAGGATCATTTAGCGGCGATGTAGTGTAACACACCAAAAGAAGGGTTAATGTTGCTTTAAAAACTCTTTTAGTAAAAAAGCCCGCGCTATGTGATTTTAAATTGATGTTCTGTGTGTGTAAACCACTTGTACTTCTGAGGAAGCTGGAGCTGCGTCTCGAGCGAAAACGCTAAATTTACTAATCAATAAAACTTGCGTTAAAAGGGATTTTTTACGTTTTGTTGCCTGGTCTTCTCGACTTACTCTGGTCTACAGATTGGGTATATACAGTAGAGTTTCAAGCTGCTACAACTTGATTATTTTCGCCACGTAATTTCTTGGCGGTTGGACTTACTACTTTTGGGCTTCTGCTTCGTGTGTTTGTTTACTAGTTTTCTTCGTGGTGTTTTCTGTCTTGTTATATTTTGCCAGGCTTTGGGGTACAGCAGAATGGCAGCTGCCAGAGGACATATCTGACTTGAATCCTTTTGCTCTGCATTAACACTTGTTGACGAATAGTGGAAACTCTTTCCTGTGGTAATCTTGCAAACATTTCTTTTGTGTTTAATTCTGCTCCTATGTATGTGACAGACTGACAGGGCAACAAGGCAGATTTTTTTGAAATTTACTGTAATGCCTAGTTGAGTGCATAATGTGATTGTATAATCCCGTGCCTCTAAGAGTTGATCCCTGGTGGTAGCAGTCAGGAACCAGTCGTCTAGATAGGGAAACACCTGCCTCAGGTGAGCCGTGACTACTGCCATACACTTGGTGAACATCCTGGGGGCTGAGGTGAGACCAAAGGGCAGAGCTCTGAACTGGTAATGACTGGCCCCTACCCAGAAGCGAAGAAATCTCCTGGAGCATCTGTCCATCTTGATATGGTAGTAGATCTATAGAGCACATCCAATTGTCTTGACCCAGAAAAGGGAAAATGGACTGCAGTGTCACCATCCGGAACTTCTCTTTTTGTACAGATTTGTTCAATCTGTTGAGATCCAGTATTGGTCTCCAGTCCCCTGTCTTTTTTGGTACTAAAAAGAATCTTGAGTAAATTCCTAGTTGGTCTGGGGACTTCTTGAATGGCTCTTTTTCTAGCAGTCTTGAAACGACATCTGGGATGGACTTTTTTTATTCTATGGAGGATTGATGGAAGGGAATTTTGTAACCTCCGGATATAATGGATAATATCCATCTGTCTCTTGTTATATTTTGCCAGGCTTTGGGGTACAGCGAAAGTCTTCCCCCGACTGCCTCCAGAGGTGAGCAGTCGGGCAACCCTTCAGGGATGCTGGAAGGGCTTGGCAGAGAAGGTTTCTCTGTCACCCTGGTTTTGCGATCCCCCTCTGCCATAAGGGCGGCGTCTGTTATTGTTGTTTCCCCCTCTGCCCCTGGGGGAAAAATCACCACGTGTATCAGGCAAGGGTCCCTGGGATTTTCGGAACCAAATCTTTCCGCTCTTCTGACCCTTGGGATAAGGTCTGGAAGGGGTGGAAAAACGGACTCTCACGGCAGAGAGAGTCTTGCCTTCATGCTCACACCTGGTCAATGTGTCTTTCACCTGAGGCCCAAAGAGAAAGGAGCCATCAAAGGGAGTATTGGTGAAGAACGCTCGAAAGGGTTCCGCAAACTGACACAGCCGCATCCAAGCATGTCTCCTGAGAGCCACACCTGTCCCTGCAGCTCTGTTCGCTCCATCGGCTGCATAGGAAATCATACTCATGGAGGAGTTAACTATGGAATTAAGAGTCACAAGCTGAGAAGCGAATTTGGCTGGTACTCCCTCAGCTGTAAGATATTGAAAGGTATCTCCAAGCTCTTTCAGGAGATCCCTTTGAAGACATGCAAAATGGCATAGATAGTTCAGGGACCTCATTGAAAAGGTCGCTGAAGCAAACATTCGCTTTCCATATCTGTCCATCGTCCGACACTCTTTGTTTGGAGGATGAACAGATGAAGAAGTTTCTGCTAACTCTTTCTTGGTGGCTGCTGCTACCACCATGGCATCAACGGGCACACCTTTGAAGAGGAATTGTTTGTCCTGTGGGGCTGTAATAAATTTGTTTGGTCTCCTCAGAGTAGATTCCACAGAATCTGGAGATGACCAAGCCTTTCGAGCCACTACAGACATGAGTGGATTGAAAGGAGGAGATACCCAGGAGGTGGAATGTCGGGAACCGAATGTGTCCAGGTATACAGACTCGTCCTCGGTAGGGGCTAGGGAAGTCCAGTCCCTCCTCTGTCTGAGCATTTCAAGGATGTCCGAAAAGGAAATATCTTCAGAGAGGACCTTGGGGACCCTTCCGATTCATCCATGTCTGTATCTGAGGTGACAGACTCAGGGGAGTCAATATGCTTCCTCTTGCACTTCTTCTTCTGGGGAGGCTCTTCCGAGTGATCAGGGGAGGCTTTGGAAGAAGAGGGATCACCCAATGGGGTGTCCTGGGGCATAGGTTCCCTACGCTTGGGGTCTGGAGGAGGAGTAGAGGTTGGAACAGACACCACGGGGGGAGGAGCCGATGGAGCTGGCAGTAGAGCTGTTTCGGGGGACAGCACACTCTGTATGACCTCTAGGCAGAGAAGGCTCTGGCTCCGAAGAAACAGGAGTCCTTCTCCGCATCGAGGGTGACAGCTCCGAGGCCGATGCTGAAGCCGAGCTCACCCGTGCCGAAGCTCCGAGGGGGAGAACGGGGTCGAGCAAGGGTCCGATGCCACTCCCCCTCTCGGAGCAGACGAGAGAGCCCCGGCGCCCAGATCCCTCGATAGAAGGTACAATCGCGGTAATCGGAGCCGACGTTGGAACCGAAGGAGAGATGATGATTGGCGCCGACGGTTCTACTACCTGCAGATCCAATGGTCTCTGGCTCCGAGCTAAGTGTAGTCAGAGGAGGAACGGAAATAGAGGTGGTTGGAGCCGATACCTGTTGAGGTGGGCTGGATAGTAATTTTGCCATTGCCTGTGACTTAAGCAACCTACTTACTAGTCTCTCCACATCATGATCAGACAATCTAGAGGATCGAGAGGAGTGGGAAGAATGATGGCTATGTTCACTCTGTAACAAGGGTGACTGAGGTGCCGAGTGGACAGAGACCTCAGTCTCTTACGGCTCCGAGATGGCTCCGAAATTGCAGATGGAGCCGACGGAGGAGATGCCTTGTCGGTGCCAGCCAGCACCGACATACTTGGTTGGTCAAGTAAAGGAGTCGGCTCAAAAGGTGGAGCCGACGGCCTGACAGACTTAGGGGATTTCGCTGGCTGAGTACTTTTAGCCCGAGAATCCTGAGGCTTCAATAATCCCCAAAGGATTAATTTGTTTTTGCGCTCCTGCAGGACCCTGGGACTAAAGGCGTGACATATAGAACAGGAGTCCTGCAGGTGAACAGCACCCAAACAATATACACAACTAGTGTGCCCATCTGTCAGAGACATTTTCTGACAGCATGAGTCACAATTTTTGAAGCCAGATACCTTGGTATCTTTAGACATTTTCCTAACAACAACCGCAGTAACAATAAGAAAATGTTATACTACTAAACTAAGAAACAAACAACCTTTTTTTTTTTTTACAGTTAAGGAACAGAAAGGAGAGCCTCTAATTTATACGGATGTCCTAAAGGGGAGGGAGAACTCTCTAATTTAAATGAGTTCAGGGGAAACAGAAGGCCTGCGAGTTATGGAGCGATGGCCAACAAAGCTACAACACACAAGAAAGCGATAAGGGATAAAGTAATATATCTAGACAAAAACTTGATAAATTTTTAAGAATAAACAACAATTATAATAATAGAAAAAAACTATACTAAGCCTGAGCCAGTAACAAAGCAACCTCGCAGCTGAAGCGGCAAACCAGATATGGATAGCTGACGCTGGGCATTCTGGGATAAGGGGTTGCCTTGAGCCAGTAAACAGCTCTCGAGCTCTAGAAGATGGCCGAGTCAGAGCCAAGGATCGGCTCCGAACCCAAACAGCAAGAACGAAGGTGAGATGGACAACTTAACATCATATATTCCCCTTTGTTAGCAATTTCCAGAAAGAAGACTGGTAGATTGATAATCTGATTATATTGGATTCTGACACAAACTTTGGTAAAAAAGAAGGACTGGTCCGTAAAAAACCTCTGTCCTTGTAAAAAAATTAAATAAGGAGGTTTAGAAGATAGACCCTGAAGTTCAGACACTAACAGAAGTAATAGCAACTAGGAAAATGGTTTTCAAGATCACAAATTTTAGATCACACTTAGCTGTTGGTTCAAAGGGGAGTTGGGTCAAGGCCTGAAGAACAACATTTAAATCCCAAGGAGTAGTAGGATCCTTTAAAGGAGGCCTAAGTTAACAGGTTCCTCTGAGAAAGACTTTACAATGCTTGGAGTAAGCTAAGGTAGTTATTTACTCCTACAGAAAAGTTGGAGATGGCTGATAATTGTATTCTGATAGTTGAGGAGCTAGCACCTTCATTGAAAATTGAAGCTAAAAAATCAAGAACCTTAGAAATCAGTGCTGAAAAGGGTCTAAATTCTTTTTACTTTTGTAAATTTTTGTAATGGAAGCCTTATGAGAAGACAACAGACTATGACAAATGGGGGAGGAGAATCTGGAATGTCTAGCAATAAACAGAAATGGAGAAACCATGCAGTCAACTTGAGGCCTAAAATGTCTGGATGAGTCATGCCTGTTGGGTGAGACAGAAGGTCTGGTGTTGCATCCAGAGTCCATGGTGGATGTAGAAGATGAGACCAAAGGAAGGGAAAACAGATCGGACAAATCCAGTATGGAGCAATGAAGACGACTGTAATCTTCAATCAATATGCTTTATGGAGAAATGTGGGAATGAGGGGTTATGGGTATAAGTGTAAAGGAGACCGGAGGGCCAAGCATGAAGAAGTGCATATCTCAGGGACTCCCCACTGGGGGAACAGGGCAAAGAACCTGTTACACTTGTTGTTGGGGGGAGAAGTGAAGTTGGCCCCATGGATGGAAAATCCTCTCCACCACACTGACATCAACAGACCACTCATAAGGCATCAGAATAGAGCTGCTTAATTTGTCTGCAATCTCATTGGATTTCCACGGGATGTACATTGCTATCAGAAAGCAATTGGAAAATATATTCTACTGACATACTCGACAAAGAGGGTAAGATCTGGTTCCCCCTTGTCTGCTGATGTACCAGACCACCGACATACTGTCAGTCTGAATAGCAATAGTCCCAGTTGGAGAGTGTCTTGAAAGGCCTGCAACACTAGGAGGACATTTCTCATTTCTAAGATACTTGTATGCGAGTTGGCCTCTTCGGGTGACCATGTACCTTGGACTGTCCTTCCCAAGTAATGCCCCCCACCTGACTTGAGAAACATCAGTGGTCACTGTGGACTTGGGCTGAGGAAGACCAAAGGGACAGCCTTTGTGTATTTGATTGGAATGGATTCACCAGAGAAGGTACTTCTTGTAAGCTTGAATTATCTTGATTGACCTGGATAATGGGTATTGGAGAATAGACCTTTGAGTTGCATATGTCCACTGGAGGATTCTCATATGGAACCTGGTCAGTGGTACAAGGGTGATTGCAGCTGACATGGATCCCAATGCATGGAGTATCAGATGGGCTGAAAGAGAAGAATTCTGAATATACTTTTTGACCTGGAACTGAATTGTTTGAATCCAAGACAGAGTGAGAGAAGCTATTTGAGTGACTGTATTAAAAGGAGCACCTATGAATTTCAAAGTTCGAGTTGGATTGAGTTGAGATTTGTTGTAATTGATGGATATCCCCAGATAAGAACACAGTGGGAGTAAATAGTCCAGTGCTTGAATTAGTTGATGCCTGGTTGCAGCGATCAGGAGCCAGTCGTCCAGGTATGGAAACACTCAGAATCCCCACAGTCTCAGGTGAGCTTCAACTACTGCCATACACTTGTTAAACACCCTGTGTGCTGTGGTGAGACCAAGCAGCAGTTTTCTGAATTAGTAAAATGGTAATGACTGGCTCCCAGATGGAAGCTTAGGTATCTAACGGATTGTCTGTTCATTTTAATATGATAGTATGCATCCTGAAGATCTTTCGAGCACATCCAGTCATCCTTGCACAGAAATGGCAGAATGGACTGAACTGTGACCATCTGAAACTTTGTATGCTGAACCGATTGATTTCATTTGCTGAGATCTAAGACTGGTGTCCAGTCCCCTGTCTTTTTTGGCAATAAAAAGAATACTGAATAAGTTCTAAACCCTATTTGGGGACCTCTTGGATGACTCCTTTTTTTCTAGCAGCTTGTTTATTTCTAGTGCTGTGGCTTCCCTCTGACTGGGTGGAACATCGGGGATTTTCTTTGAAACTAATAGGGGTAGATGGGAAAATGGTATGATATAACCTCTGGATATTATCCTCCTCACACATGAATCTTTCGCAATTTCTATCTAGTCATCCATTAGAATTTCTTCCTCTGCCCCTTGGAGAACTGTCTCCATGTGGATCTTGAAAGGAGCCTTGGGATTTCTTGAACATTCTTCTTCCACCTTGTTGGTTTCTAGAAAAGGTCCATTGAAAAGTCAAAAAAGCATATGCCCACAACAGACAGGGTTTTCCCTTCCTGCTCACACCTAGAGAGTGTATGTTTCACTTTGGGGTTGAACAATGAGGATCCATCAAAAGGTGCACTGACAAAAGATTTGAAGGGTTTCACAAAATCATATAAGAGCATTTAGGCATGACTCCTAATGGAAATGCCTGAACCCGCCGCCCATGAGGTACCTTCAACAGCATAGGTAATATGCCTCATGGACAAATTTGAAATAGACTGTAGGGTAGCCAACTGCGATGAAATACTACTCTCTACCTCAGAAGATATGGTTCCAGAAAGAGATTCGGAAATCTCTTTGATCAAATCTCTCTGAAGTCTCATGAAATGTGTTAAATAATTCAGTGGCCTAAGGGCGAAGATCACTAACGCATATACATGCACCCTAGACTCCCTGTTAGAGGGGTGGACAGAGGATCTTTGTCCTACCAGTTCCTTTTTAGTGGCCACTGCTACAAATATGGCATCAATGGGTACTTCTTTACTCCAGTGTAGTATATCTTTAGGTGGTGCCAGAATCATGTCTGGTATTTCAGAAATTGGCTCAGCTGTGTCTGGTTCCTTCCATGCCTGTTGGAAGACTAGATCTATGAGTTTGTTGGCAGGTGGAGTCACCCAGGTGTTAGACGGGCCAGACCCAAAGACCTCCAGAAACACTGATTCCTCTTGAGAAGGGGGACCAACCACTCCTTTGTTTTAGAAGTTTAAGATGTTTCCAAATGAGACATCATCAGATGGTGATCTGGGGGACCCTTCCTCTTCATCAAAATCAGTGTCGTCAGTGACAGACTTTTGTGAAGAGTCTAAGTGCCTCCTTTTCCACTTCCTCTTCCAGGGACCTCCTCAGTGGGATGCTCCGGGGAGGTGTCTGAAAAGATAACGATACCCTGTTGGGTGGCCTGGAGACAGGTTTGGGCTGGCTGTCCCAGTGGAATGGATGACTTGAGGCTCTGTACACAATCGAATGGGATTGGGAAGTCAGAACTGAGGAGGACAGAGCTGTATAGAGAAAGCTGTCTCCATTACCTTGACAGCAGAATGCCTGAGAGAAGCAGAAACTGACAGATCCAACAAGGCAGGCTTGTGGATCAATGTCTCCTGTTGCCCCACAGGCAAACCACCCAAGGAAGGAGTTGCAGCCGTGCTATCTAATGCAGATGCCCTGAGGGGAAGATATGGCTCTGACAAATTTGGAGTCGGATCCAACACCCTAGAGCTGTCGCTTTGCCTTTGAAAGTCATCCAGCTCCGAAGTACTTGGGGCTGGACAGCTCAGAGACACCATCAGAGTTGGAGATGCCAATAGAGTTGGATCCAAGGAAGATGACTCCAAGTCTTTTGGATCTGATGGCTCTGAAACCAAAACCCAGATCGGAGACGGATCTATGATCAGAGGTGTGGCTCCAAGGAGGTTCTCCGGACCTAATGAGATCTAAGCCAAAAGGACTCCCATTTGTATTTGCATTCTGAGGAACTTAATCATTATCAGATCCACATCTGCCTTGGATAGATTCCTGTAACACTAATGGGAGGAAGCCATGGACAAAGGTCTTGACTGGAAATGGGGAGACTGCTCCAGAAAGGGCGACGTAAGCCTAAAGTTAATCAGTTGCAATAATAGCTGAGGAGAATGGGTCCAAGGTGATTTGTCAGATCTTGACTTTGGATCTGATACATTCAGACCTGACTTTTTTGTTTAATTAACAGGCGGCTCCAAGGACGGACGTTCTGGAGATCTCTTACGAGATTCCTTGGCATGGATCAGCCTTTTTCTCTAGTCCTTTGGGCATTTGAGTCACAGTAGCCAATGGGGAAGGTTTTGAAGGAAGCAAACATCTAAGGATTAACTTGTTTTTCCTGTCAATTACAGCATGGGAGTTGAATCCCTTACAAATGGCACAATCAGTATCTAAATGTCTTGGTCCTAAACAATAAACATATTCAAAATGTGTGCCAGAGTCTGGTAATTTTCAGGAATACACCACACATTTTTTAAATCTTGAAGCTTATCTGACATTTTTAAATAGTATGACAGATAAAAAGGAAAGGACAGAAAGAAAGATTGTTTTCTTTCTTTTTTTTTTTTTTACAGTAGTTGAATGGAAAAGGGAAAAGAGAAGGAGTTGCCAATGATGGTAACAGAGAGTACTATTAAGTACAAAAAGGGAATAGAATACCAACAATGGTAATATAAGTGCTCAAAGAGCATGGAAAGTAAGTGAAGCTTATATAAAAATAAAGGTTAAAAGGAGGCAAGACAATAAGAGAATAGGAAAAAGAGTAATAATGGAGAGTAATCTCACAGGCTTTCAAGGGAATGAGATATTAGAAAACCCAACAACTCAAGAGTTCACCATCTACGTCTGAACACTATGGCGGCAAAAGATCTGAGGTATATTAGGTGACTAAGGCATTATGGGTAAAGGGAGGAGCTCAAGAGTTCAAGTGTTCCATGATCTGGAAGAAGCTGCCAAGTTTGATCCAAACCCAACAGCTGAGGAATGAAAGAAAATGACAACATCATATCAGTAGATAAAACATTCTTCATACTAACTCAGTTCATCAGAACAAACTTTAACATATAAGCCAGACAATTTAAAATTTTGAAAATCAAAGATGCAGAAGTATACACTTTCCCCCACAGCTATCAATAATTTTCCCATGCTTATGAAGAAGAGTAGGATTGGAATTAACTAACTGCTTAGCAGCACTGGGCTCAATTAAAGCTAGAGCTACTGGATCACGTTTGGGAATAGTGTATAAAAATTTAAAAGACTGAGGAACTTCATACATTCTATCTGCCTTTAGGCAGAGCTGGCTGACTATCAGGAAAGGCAGTAACACACACATCCTCTAAAGCAGACAGGACAGGACAAGACAGGAAGAATGGGTGCAGGTTCTGGAAATCCTTCTGTAACAACTCATAGTATGTTCTCAGGGACTGAGAAAACTCAGTGTTCTTCCACTGAAAACACTGGGACATTCTAGCAACAGTTTCAGAGAAAGAGAAACCTCATAGAGAGAATCAGAAACTGGGCTCTCCTCTGAGTATGAATCAGAAATATGAGGACAAAACCCTGAATCCTTCTCTGCATCTTTCTGTTTAGATTCATAATTTTGAATCTCTTCAGGAAAAAAGGAATTACTCTTTCTTTTACCAAAAACTACTTTACAAGAAGCCTGAATTAAACCCTGAGCCAGTCCCAGTAAACTACTCCTATGCAAAGAAATTTGATGAGTAGATACATGCTGTTTTTTTAACAGGAAAAATGGGGCCAAATGTGTTACTAATGGCAGCCACTGCTTACACAGGGATGGGCACAGCATTCTGACTCACCAGCAAAACCTTTCTTGTTCCCTCTCCCAGGACTGACAACAGTGGATTTTTCTTGCCACTGAGGGGACGCTAACAGCCACAGAGGATGTGTCTAATCCCCTGTCTATAGTGGCTGTAGGAGCTACACCAGAGGGATCGGGGGATAAAAGATGAGTGGTCTGAGATACTACAAATGGTCACAACAGACTCACCCACCTGAGGTTGAGGAGAACGGAAGTCGTCCCCCCCCAAAGGAAGCTCATCTGCCCAGCAAAAGAAAGAAGAAGTCGACTGTTGATCTTCAAATGCCTCAGAGGAGCATACTCTTCATCAGCAGTAAAACTCTGAAGGGTTTGGTACCCAAACGTATCTTTTAGTCATTTCAGCTCTACTTGACACTTTGGGTGCATGGAAGCTACTCTGAAGCTTTGGAAGCTGGCCAGTTGTTATAACCTTGGCAGGATTTAACCCATATAGCTAAGGGTAATGCCATAGTAATCAATATGAAAACACTAATGAGGGGTTAACATAATCATGGGGTATCCCTTTGATCAGATTGGCAGCAGCTGACATATTTGAACCAATTTTAACACTGAAACTTTTGTGAGTTAATACGGCTTTGAATCATCCAAGGGTGGTAGGACTAATTCTGACAGCTGCAAATGAATCAAGGAGGAGAGTATGGTCTACCAGATAGTTAGGCCAATAGCATTTGCACAGTCAGGTTTCTTTTGTCCATGTCAAATAGAATATTGTCTTTTGAGAGTGCATAAAGCAGTCATAGTAATATAGTCAGCCCAAAAGCCAAGCTTGTGGCTGAATTACAAAGAACATTTTCTATACAGCTTGCTGATTTTGAATACACTATATTCACAAGTAGTTCTCCAAATGTGGAAGTTAGAGAAGTTGCTGGGAGCAATTGTTTTTTGGATTTTAGGTAGGGGTAGCAACTTCTTACTTTGATACGAGAGGCATACTGTTACTACTAGGTTGCCTAAATTGGTGGGGGGTATAATTTGGAATATGATCTAAGAGTTTTTCAGTATTCTTTTTATTTTTTACTGAACCAAAGTAGAAGTGGAGTGCAAAGTGGGTGCCTTGCAGATGGGGAGGGAGGGAGGACTGGGAAAGATTGAGGGGGATTGGTAATTTTATTTAGGAAGTCAGCAGGTGAGAGAGGGCCAGAGGAGGTGATACTGGCCTTACTTCAGACTTTCCACTGTTTGATGAGTGATCAATTATTTGATTGGCTTCCAGAAATGTTTGGATGTTTGAATATGGACGTGTGGTGAAATTAAATGCATGGCCTTGTGCTTTCTAGGCATTTTTTGTTAGATTCTGTAAGATTATGAAACATGCTCTGGTTTCACAATTGGCCCTTTGTTTTCTCTGCTCCCAGGCATAATCTCTAGAGATTTAAGTAGTGATTTAACTTCTTTAGTTACTCAGTTTGTTGCTTGTTTTGTATAGTTGGGAGATAGTGAAGATGTGTTTTTCTGACAGGCATAACAGTTTCATTTTTCAGAAGGACCTGTACTGTGTAAGGTTGTGGACTGGGGCTAGTAATGAATCTATGCTATGTTCCGCAGCCCAACAATAAACCCTCTTTCACTATTACCTGAACATCGTTTATGTGGAAGACCTCTGAGATGATGATAAAATAAGCACCATCCTATTTGAAAAAAAAATCCAGTATTGTACTTAAAGAATTGGAGAAGCCAAGTTGTTAACTTGAGAACATGAAGGTCTGGATCGGATTCCCATAGCTGGTGCAACAAAAGCCTCAACAAAAAGGTAAGCATGACATCTTGAAAAATGAGACAAAAGCATCAATAGCCTTCAGAATTTGAAACACAGCCTGAAAACATTTTCCTTAGGCTTGGAAAGCTATTGCAGATGGAAAGAATTGAAAAGAAATTAAAGAAAGAGCAAAGCACTGTGGGATGGAATGCAGATGGCAGCCTGAGAAAGCTTTAAATGCTAAGCAGTAATGATGCCTGAGACAGCAAATGTCAAGCAGTAATAATGCCTGAGACAGCAGCTGTATTAGTTTTGCAGGTGGACCTCTTTAATATAAAGCCTTCTTTAACACCTTTATTAAATCACCATATTTTACTCTGTAACATGGGTTTACAAACATTAATAGAAAAGAATGCATACTGTAATAACCATTTCTATTGTTGTTATGCTGTATGTTTCTTTATATATATATATATATATATATAAAACATACACATACATATAACATATATATATATATATATATATATATATATATATATATATATAAATAGGTTCATAAGTGATTGCTAGGCTAATGACCCCAAGGGTCCCTTTTTAAACCTAGCTATGATTCTCAAATGTATCTGTCAGGTTTTGGCATTCTAGGGTTATTTTAAGGGGTATATGTTGGCTTGGCCATGGGTGGTAAAGCATTTACAGATTGCCTCTGTCTAACAGAGACACAGTTGACAGACCAAGGGTAGAGGTCTGATTCTCTATCCACTGGTCCAAGTTATGCATGAATTAGGTTAAGGAAAATTAGAAGTTATGTACTCACCATAACGTTCCATCTGAGTAGGTGTATTCATTTGTCTGCAACCTGTGGGTTATGGATCCGATATCGGATCCGAACCAGCATGGTTTACCAGCTATGGATCCAAGCTCTCAGCTCCTCCCCTCACCCATAATGCCCTGCTCTACCCTCATGACCTCAGATCGAGTTTGCCAACAGCAAGAACACCCTGAAAAGGGTAACACACCATATGCAGGAAACTGAAAGCCAGGGGGATAGGGAGGGGGATGATTGTTGAACAAATGAATACACACCTAGATGGAACGATGGTGAGTATTGAGTACACTAAAACTTCTAAATCTGAATTCATTGTCTCTGCAATGCAACAAGTCCAGACCCTACCACCTCTGAATCTTATGGAAGGATATTCCGGAGCACCAGAGCAAAGGGATGCTGCTCTACTAGATGCAAGAACCAACTTGTAGTGTGAAATAAAAGGTAGAGCGCCCGCCCGTGGCTGCTGGAATCCTAGCCTTAAAGGCTGCCAGTAGAGACTGACCCGGGTTGAATGGGCGTGTACACCCTCTGGTGCGGGCCTTCCTGAAGCTTGATAAGCCAATAAGATACATTGTGAAATAATTGGCTTGCCCAAATTAATTTTAAGCAAGAAGTGAACAACTGGTAAATCTAAGTTGCCTGTGAACATCTAATGAGTGGCTCTGAAACTCTCTTGGCAGTAATGGCTGAAGAATTTGAGATCTACCCGTAGCGCCGGTTGAAGGGGGCGGTCAAGGGAGAACTAACTAAGGAAAGGGGGAGGGGGAGAACGCTTGTGTTTTGGGGGCCTGAAGGAGAGTACCTTTAAAGAAAATTTTAGCAAACAGCAGGACATGGGTGGACTGGTAAGTGGGAGTCAATGTGATAATGTGAAATTTGCAAGTGTTGTTTGACTGTGGAACTACTGGCACCATCGTTAAAGAGTGTGGGTAAAAATCACACTAAAGGAGGAACACTTGCTACAGTAGACTTTCCTAGTGGTGGGTTTATGAGCTGCCACCAGGATGTTAACACAGGAGGAGGCGAAATACAGGGAGGCGAAATCAAAGGGAGTCCTGATCAAGCGGTCAGCGGCAGGATGGATGAGATATCAGATGGAACCAGATCTGTCGAGGCCAAAAGCGGGCAATGAGAATCATTCTGCAACCCACCCGAGAGGCTTTCTGAAGAACTTGGGGGGATAAGCATACAGGAGACCCGTGGGCAGCATGCACACCAGCGGCGTCTCTTGGGAACCTCCTGGAGGAGGATCAAGCGCGAAAAAACTGTGCACTTGGTGTTTGAGGGAGGCAAAAGATCGCATGAAGAGTTTCCCCACCGTGCGAAATATCGAACTCTCATGGCTTTTGACAAAGAGGGTAAGACCTCGTTCCTTGCTTGTTGATATACCAGACAACCGACATGTTGTCGATTGAAAAAGTCCTGAAGTGCTATAGCGCTAAAAGCACTGCTCATCTCTACGTGGTCACCGTGGCGAGAGGGAGAAGCACAAAATGGGCGGCCTCTGTGGAGGGGAGGGGTGAAGCCACCACAGGAGTATGACCACTGTACTAAGAGAGTCCACTGGAGGATGAGCCTGGCGAGAGGAAGAAGTGCTATAGCAGCTCAGGACCAACTCCGCCGAACTGAACTTGAGTGGAGACCTGGAGCTGCAGATTTTGAACCCTGTCTTGTGTCTAACCTGGCCTCTATAAAATCTAAGAGCTGTGTGGGTGCTAGGTTGGATTTCTTTGTGTTTATAGTGATGCCCAGACTGGGAGCAAGATGGAGAAAGGAGTCTCAAATATATGTAGTAGATGCCTTGTTGGGGGTGAGGAGGCCAGTCGTCCAGGTAGGGGAAGACCTGCACCCCTAGAAGCCTCAGGTGGGCCGCTACCACTGCTAATACTTTGGTGAACACCCTGGGGGCTGTGGTGAGCCCAAAGGGAAGGACCCGGAACTGGTAGTGACAACCTCCTGGGCGCCTGTCCATTAGGATGTGGTAGTACGCATCTTTGAGGTCTATGGAACACATCCAGTGATTTTCTCCCAGAAGGGAGAATAGATTGCAGAGTGACCATTCGGAACTTCTCCTTGGAAACTGCCAGGTTCAAGAGAGAAAGGTCTAAAATTGGTCTTAGATCCCCCGTCTTTTTTGGCACTAAAAGAACCTGGAGTAGAACCCTGATCCGATCTGGTCTGGGGGCGGGCTGGATGGCTCTTTTCTTTAGCAGATGGCAATTTCTGCCCATTGACCGGGTGGAGCGTCTGGGAAAATGGGATCGGTATCCTCTGGATATAATCTGGAGAACCCAGCGGTCTGATGTTATGGACTCCCATGCCGCTAGGTGCCCCGAAACGTCCCCGACTGCCTCCAGAGTGGAGCAGCCGGGCAACCCCTCAGGGTTGCTGCGGAGCCCGTTCAGAGAAAGGTTCTCTGGACCCGAAGTTCCTGGGAGCCCCTCTGCCTCTAGGGCGGCGCCTAGGGCTGTCCTCCCTGTCCTCCTCTGCCACGGAAGGACTGGTTGTCGCAGGCTGGGATTGCTCGAGCTTCGGGAACCACATCTTCTTCTGACCCTTTTGGTTCCTAGAATAGGGCCTCTGGGGTGCAGAAGGCAGTTCGGCGGCAGACAGCGTCTTCCGTCCTTCTTGCTCTGGGTCAAAGTGTCGCGAATGGTTTTGCCAAAGAGGGCAGAACCATCAAAGGGGCGCTGCAAATATGCCTTTGAAGGGCTCTGAAAATGCATGACGAGAGCCAGGCCTGATGTCTAGTGACTAGACCTGCCCCTGCGGCTGTGGTGGCCTTCCGTAGCATGGGAGAGTAGCCGAGAGGTATTGGTAACTGATCTAAGAGTGGCCATGCGGGTGGAGTGCAGCACTTTGTCCTCCTCCGACATGGACTCTGGGGAGATGCAGCGTATTCTTTAATGAGATCGCACTTGCATCCTATTTACGTGCCAAAGTAGTTCAAGCCCCCTTTCGAGTCGAAGGCTGAACTAAACATCCGCTTCCCAAGCGGTCCATCATCCGAGACTCCTTGCTCGGGGATGGACTGAGGACTCTCCTGAGCAAGTTCCCTCTTGGTGGCCGCGCCCCGTCAACATGGCATCTACGGGAGGCCCTTACTCCAATGGGCGGTCGGACGGTGGGCTTAGGATCCTGTCGGGCCTCTTAGGGATTGGCTCCACAGTGTTCGGTTCCTTCCGCCCTGGTGGTATCAAATGCCTCCAAGAACACGGACTCATCCGAGGAAGACTTGGGGCAGACCACCCCCTTTCGGAGCATTTCCATGATGTCTCCAAATGAGACATCCTCGTCGGGGACCCCGTGACCTTCCTCCAAACATCCTCTGGGGGCTGTCAGAGGACTCCTCGCAGCAGCAACCTTCCCCAGGGAGCTTGGGGCACAAGCGGGCTGTCCCAAGGTCCGGATGGTGGAAGCCTGACCCAGTGCAGAGGGAGCGGGGGGGGGGCGAAACAAGACCCTCAACAGGGCCCTCTCCACTACATCAAGGATCCGACAATCGGCTCCCCTCGGATCGAAGAGGGATCGAGCGGCGGCGCGCCGGGCGGATCCCGAAGGACAGTGCGCTCCGACACAGGCGGTGCGAAGAAGCACTGATCCCCGGATCGCAGGTTCGAGAGGTCGGATCCGATGCACTTTCGAGGGGCCGGTCCGATCCGAGTACTACTAGTATATCACCCGCCCCCCCCCCGGCAAAGCTGCTCGGCTCCAACTGCTCCGAGTCGGTCGGTGGGTGGGCCGGTATTGACTTGAAAAGGGGGTGCTCCCCCCGAGTGGGCAAGCTCCCATCTGCATCTGGGCCTGGATGAACCTTCTCATCATATGCCTCCTCGATAGCCTCGGCGGAGGGAAGTCTCCTCCTCCTCAGGTCGGTGAAAACACACTGGAGACCGGAGCTGAGGAGGAGGAGAGCCAGCAGACAAGGGGGCCGGGCCGGCCTTGGCTGTGGGGGAAACAGAGGTCTCGGCCGCGCTTATGGCTTCTGCCTCCGGTCCTTCTTCACCAGAAATGGGAGGTTGAGTCCCAGGAGGAGGGGGCCAGAGAGAGGAATAAACGTGGGGGACGTTACCCCCCGGAGGAGGGAGAGGTCGGCACAAGAGACCGCAACAAAAAACAAGCTTGCTCCTCCGCTTCAATGCCCTGCGGTTGAACCCTGCACAAATGGAACATCCAGATGTGAGGTGTTCAACCCCAGGCATCTTACACAGTGTGGCCATCAGCTGGGGAAAGCTTATGGCCACACTCTACTGCTCTGAAATAGCCTTGGGCTGCTCAGACATCCCAAGCTAACAAAATAAAGTTACTAGAACTAAAGTAAAGTAACTAAAAAGAAAAAATCACACACTGGCACACACACACACTACTACCAGCAAGGGAGGATATAAATTTAAGATTAAACTCTAAAAAAAAGTAATAATACAAGAGGGAAACCTACACTTTCACACAAAATTAACCAAAAATTTTTAAATTTGACTAATTTAGACACTGAATAAATCACTTAGCTGGAGAGCTGGAAAAACAATCTGGTCACCATGCGCGGCAAATGAGATATGAGGTTATGAGGGTAGAGCAGGGCATTATGGGTGAGCTTGGATCCATAGCTGGTAAACCATGCGGTTGGATCCATAACCCACAGGTTGCAGACAAATGAATCTCCTACTTCAGATCCTCTGTTTCACATGGATGGGAAGCTTGTTGGAAAAGGTAGTCTCTGAGACACATACCTGTTCTTCCAACATGTCCTATTTGTGTTGCAGACAAGGTTTATATCCCTAGAACAGGTAATTCTGATGCTGTTTGTTTTGCAGATGTACAACAGGTTCATCAGAGTAGGTATCAAAGTATGCTTCGTAGGTCAGGCATAGATCACTTCTCAGCAGTCTGCAGGAAACCATATACAGAGACAGAGATATGAGGTAGTTTGCCTATGAGAAGTCATTTATGCCATGTATTATTTTTGAGAGGAACCTCTGTAGACAGTTAAAAAACATTTTCTTTTTAACAATTTTCATAACCTCCAACATTACATAAATTGCTCAATTTCTTGCTTCATTTAAACCTCACTCCTAATCTTGCTGAACAGTATTCTGAATGTATTGTTCCCAGAAATTCCATTTATTTCTATGAAATGTTCTTCCCCTTTTCTAAAGATACCACATCTAGTATATTTTGTATTCTTTACAATATCCAGAACATACTTTACATTACAATCATCATATTTTACTCTGTAACATGGGTTTACAAACATTAATAGACTCACCAGACTGAACAAGGAAAAGATCACAGTAAGCTGCCTGTCAGGTGCTAGAATCCACCACATAACACAAGCACTCAGGTCACTCCACAGCAAGTACAAGTATGACTCAGTCATTGTCCATGCCGGTGTGAACGACCTGAGACGTACCTCTCTGGACTACATGAAAAGAGACATAGAGGAGCTCTCAGATTATGTAGCCCAGGCCGGTATGACCCTGACCCTGAGCAGTATCCTACCCTCACCAAGAATGATGCCACAATACAGAGACAAAATGATCAGCTTTAATAATTGGCTTAATTACTGGTGTCATTCAAAGGGGATCCAATGTCTGTCTGCCTGGGATGACATGCTTGAGAAGCCACGCTGCTTCGCAAGGGACGGCTTGCACCTGTCACCCCTGGGCTTCCGGATATTGGCAAAGGCTCTTGCCACCACCATAGTGCCTTTTTTAGGCAAGGCTCAAATGATAAACCTACTGCCCTAGAAAACAAAAATGGAGAAAAACTAAGGGTAATACTGCTCAATGCCAGAAGTCTAAACCTCAAGATGCACGCCCTCAAAGCCCTCCTCAGTATGGAGAACATTGATGTCTGTGCTGTGACTGAAACCTGGTTCAAGGCTCCTGAGAGCACCCCAGCACTATCAGGTTATACCTCATATCATGCGTTCCGGACCCAAAATCCAGACCGAACCACAAAAGGAGGCGGAGTATCCATATTCATAAAGGATACCCACACCTCCAGGTTAGTGGCAACGCACGAAGCATCGGAGACCATCCAGGTGCAATTAACCACAGCTAAAACTGCCCTACAGTAACATGTTACAGACCACCTTCTCAAACTCAGGAAACCCTCACAGCCTTCCTGAAGACACTGGAGAGTATGAATGTCTCTCCAAACACCATCATATTGGGTGACTTCAACTACCCAAACATAGACTGGGAACATTACTCAAGCCCCAACACCCTAGCCCAAAGGTTCCTGGAGTTCATAAACTCAAATGCTATGGAACAACTAGTCACCATTCCCACAAGAGGAGAAAATATACTAGACCTGATCATCACAAACATGGGGACAAAATGCTCCACACCGGAAGTATATCCCTCATTGGTGAGATCAGACCATAAATTAATCTCACTGGAGATCCACATCCTGCCCCACCCCCAGCAAAAAGACCACAGTGAAGAACTTCTCAAAAGCAAACTTGACACTTCTTAAGTCTGGAGTGGTATGGTTCAAGGCCCCGAAGCCAGTGGAAACCACAACCCACGCTGCTGAAACCCTTATAAATGCCTTCTACGAGCACCTCCAGGAATGTATGGATCAAGCAATCCCTAATAAAATCAAGACCCTTTCCACCAAAGGCAGGCGCCCGGTCTGGTGGACCCCAGCCATAAACAAACTCTACAACAAGAGGAGAAAGCTACTACATGACAGAGCAAAATCCCTAAAAGGGAAGGCATCTCTGATCAATACTAGCAAAAAACTACGATCACTCATAAAATCATCCAAGGCCAACTTTGAGAGAAAAATCGCTAATGACACAAAAGACAATCATAAGGCCTTCTTTAGCTATGTTAGAAACCTGGGTGGAAACTCCCAGATATGCTCAGAATTAGTCTAAAAAGATAAAAAAATCACTGAACCCACAGACATTGCCAACATACTGGCAGACAGGTTCAGTGCAGATTTCTCCCCTCCCTCCCCCCCAAAAGGAGAAATATCTATCCCACCAGAGTCTAGCCTCCCAAACATCTCAGATGCACCATAGAACTGTAAGGAACCACCACGATGTAGAACAAAGATTTATTTAAACAGAACAAGCGCTTTCACGCACCATCCCAGTGCGCTTCATCAGGTTATCTCATCATCTCAGATGCCCAGGTGAGAGCTGCTCTCTCTAAAGCAAAAAACACAGCATCAATGGGACCGGACGGTGTCCCCGGCTGTGTGCTACATGAACTCAATGAGGAACTAAACCCACACATAAGGCTGCTGTTTAATCTTAGCCTTACTACAGGATACGTACCCAAAGAATGGCGTACGGCAGCTGTGGTCCCACTCCACAAAGGCGGTGCTTCTACGGACCCTGGAAATTACCGCCCCATAAGCTTGACGAGCCTTGTCTGCAAAGCTATGGAGAGGATCATAATGGAACTCATAAATAAAGACATTGGGGACCTACAGACACTGGATCCTACCCAATTTGGCTTTGTCAAGGGCAGATCCTGCCTCTTGAACTTGGTTGACGTTTTTGAAACAGTCACTAAGGCCATTGATGAGGGTAAGGCAGTTCACACAGCCTACCTTGACCTAGCAAAAGCGTTTGACACAATACCCCACTCTGGCATCATAGAAAAGCTCACCAGCTTAGATGTAAACCCATATGTCACAAGATGGGTTGCAAACTGGCTCAAGGACAGAACACACAGGGTTAGAGTTGCTGGTGCCATGTCAGACTCTAAGCCGGTCACGGCGGTGTCCCACAGGGCTCAGTCCTGGGCCCCTCTTGTTCGGCATTTATTTTTCTGAAGTGCAGGCAAACATAGGGGATTGTGGCTGACAAAATTTGCAGATGACTGCAAACTGGGCACCATAATTGACACTCCATCAGACACAGACATCCTCCAGAGAGGTCTCATAGAAATGGATAACTGGTGCCAGAACCATGGCCTTAAGCTAAATACCAAAAATGTATAGTCATACCCTTTGGGAAAAACAAGGTAACCCCTAATTACCACATAGGTGGTAATCCATTAAACACGGAAGAAGTTATCAGGGACCTGGGGACCCAAGTTGACAGTAACCTCTTTTTGACACTCACATTGCCAAAGTGGTTAGGAAGACCTTCTACATTGCCCACCTGATCATGAAGGGATTCACATCCAGATCAGGAGAGGTCATTGTACCCCTGTACTCTTCACTTATCAGACCAATGATTGAGTACAACGCCCCATTCGAATGTACCTTACCCGACACCTGCAGCAGTTGGAAAGACCCCAAAAGTTCCTCACCAAAAGGATAAAGGGCTCAAACATATGTCATACGATGCCCGACTGAAGAAACTCCAGCTCTATTCAGTCGCATACCATCTGCTCAGAGGTGATCTGTGCCTGACATACAAGGCCATGTTCAACCCGGAATTAATGGACATGCTCCACCTCAAAAAATCCAAATCCACCAGAGCCACGAGAGCAAGAGACTTAAACCTCAACACGGATATAAATAGGACGTGCTGGAGGGACAGATTCATCACCCAGAGACTCCCTACACTATGGAACAGAATCCCAGTCCATGTGAGGCAGAGCCCCTCACTGACTCTGTTCAAGAGAAATCTTGACGAGTGGATGGGAGATCGTAGGTTTACCCCGGGAATCATCTCTGTGTCACTGCTGGACAGAGGCACAGCAAACTAATGGGTATAGTATTCTCATCCTAAGGGGTGGTGAAAGCAACACACACTCTGGCTAGGCTTATAAATGCCCTAGGGCAGATAGCCTAGTATGAACCTATGAACCTATGAACCTAAATAGATTTTGATTTCCAGTTTCTAGTAACTGCTTGTTTGGCAGCCAGTAACACTAAACTTAGTAAGGCCTTGCCACGTATAAGCAATTTAGATCAAACAAATCATTTCCAGAATTACAACCATTTGTTCCACCATAATTTTTGTTAAAGTACTCTGTAGGGAATTTTTAAAAGCTACCATTTCTCTCCTCATCACAACTCCAATATTTGCTAGCTACCTAAGGAGAAATCATCCGGGGTTTTCTACTGCTATAAAAATACCTATGCAAAATCATAAACCTTCTGGACTTATGGAATACTTATTTAGGAAAATTACTTCACAAGTTGCCTTTTAATTTTCTTTTCCCAATCTTTTCTAACCTTCTCTGATTGATTCATATACTTATCATGCAATACTTTATAAGCTCTATTATAAGCTCTACTAATTATCCCTTTTTAGATGTGGCTTTTATTCTAAACTAAGGGGTGGGAGGTTGGCATAATGGTTAAGGTGTTTTACCAACAAAAAGGCAGGGTGAAGGGTTGTCTCACTCATGGGTCGGGCTGGCTAGGCTAAATGCTCTCAAGGGGCAGTTAGCTAGCTTAACTAATAAACTATGAACCTATGAACTGAACTAAAAACTCATCTAGAGCTGGCATTTCACTTAGCACTTCCCCATCCCCTTCTCTTTGCCAATACTCTGTTTTCAGTCCCAGATAGGAAAGCCAGTTTCTAACCTGCAGTGCAAAGTTCTGTTTAACCTCATCCTACTTTAATGTTTTTCCTTCCTGAACTTTCTTCCAAATATTTTGGCTCCTTTCCAATGTCCTCTAATAAATTCCAGATCCTCTTGCCTATTTTCTTTATTCCTACTTGCAGACATACACATTGGTAATTTTCTTATTTCTCTGTTTTCACAATGGATTAGTTCCTAAAATACTTTCAACTACTTTATGAATATATTGCATGTTGTGTATTTGCTATTTTTCTTAAGGACTTGCATCCAGAATCCTAGTCTATCTGTTTACTTTTTGAATGCCCCTCCCCCATTTCATTACCATCCTTTTCCATATTCTAGTTGGGTTATGTACATGAGGCTTATCTGCATGGGTCTAAAGTACCCGTTCAAATCGGGTAACCGTAAAGCACCCTGTTCTATAGGGGAATCAGCTTACTTTACTTAATAATTCTATCCCTCCCAAATAAACTTCTTCAACTCTTTTTTAATCATTATCCACAACTTCCCTAATTGATAAAAGTATGTATGACCTGTATATAAAATTAAAGAGATAAAAACATTTGCATTGTTTGTATATTACTGTCCATATCCATAATCAAAGCCTTCCAGTTTCTCTTTTCCCACATATCGTTAGCTGCCAATACAATTTTTTTAATCCAGAAACCTAAATACTTCACCTTACCATGTCCTCAAACCTATAGGTTGTGCTGAACCAATTCATATATAGATACAGTTTATATTATAGCTTTTGTTTTATCTTGATTTATTTTGTATCCCATAGAGTTGGAACTGTCTCAAAATAATCTACAAAACCAAAATGTCCTTTTCTAGATTTATCAAGCATAAAACAACATTGTCTGCGAATAAAGCTAACTTTTCTTGAGTACCTTATCAATTATGTCCTTGAATTTGTGAGTCCCTTATTTTCTTTGCTAATGGATTTAAAATATGAAGCAAATAGCTGTGGGAGAAAGAGAATATGTCTATCTAATTCCCCTATTCAAGCACAGTTCTTCACAGATTAACTATCCCACCTTAATTCTTGCTTCCAACCTTTCATATATCTTTCGTACTAAACACATCATTGTGTCATGGAATGCAAACACTACCATTGCCCTACTTAAAAAATCACAGCTAACACTATCAAATGCTTTTCTGCATCATGAATCACCAACAGTAGCACTGTTTTCTTAGACTCCACTTCCCTCAGGATCATCATTGTTCTGTTAATGTTGTCAAATGTTTGACTAATCCCCAAAAAACACTTTGGTCCACATCTATCAACTTTGATAACACCTTTGTCATTGCCTTAGCTAGCATAAAAATACTTTATAATCATGGTTTAAAATTGAATTAGGTCTATATGAAGCTGGATCTGAAGAGCCTTTATACTGTTTGTGTAATACAGTCACCACAACTTCCTTCCAAGATGCTATTACTCCCTCCTTTAAAATATTATTAAACTAAACTGACTAATCATACATTACCATTTTTATCTCATCTTTTCCTTGTCTTAGCTACTAACTTTTGGCTCTCATATTCCTCTAATTTTGGCATAATACGACTTCCATAAATATTTCCATTTATTCCTTTTCTTGGTTTCCTTTCTCCACTGCTTTATACAAATCTTAACAGAATTTTCAAAATATCTCTAATATCTCTAGAAAATCTCTAGTTATTTTTCGCCATGTATTCCTTAAGTCTGGCTACAACTTTTTCTGCTTTCTTTTAATTCTATTGGTGTGCTAAAAGTTTTTGCAGAATTTATATAACTTTGGATGAGATCATGTCAGTTGCCCTGCTAGACAGGGGTCCAGGGAAGTAAATATTGTGGGAAGCAATAGCCAGGGAATTGTTATGGCTAGGCTTGTATAGGCCATAGGGCCGATAGCTTAGTACCAACCTATGAACCTATGTTAATCTGAGGTCCTATCTGTTTGAGATGATGGTAAATTAGGTGTATGTAAAAGATCCCAGGGCACCTATCAAAAAGAGTAGAGGAATGTCTCCAATGTCCTGGACAGATTTCTCCTAGCAGCAAAAATACCACCTTGGGTCTCCTCTGAACGGGTCAACAAAGGATAAATAAGTTAAAATAAATAAAATATCTGCTTAATAGCAACCCTTCTAAATTCATGAGTATTATCCAAGTACTCCCTTATTTTCTCTTTAGCATTCCACAGTTGCACCTCATCTTATTCTGTGAGATAAACCTTCTTCTGCAATATGTTAACCTTTGCCAACCCCTCTAAAGAGTCCCAATTAATTCTTTCTCCTATCTGTTTCCCTCTTAGTTTTGCGATTTTTTTCAAACTTTATTTTCATTTTATTCCACTTGGCAACTATCCCTTCTGAGGTAATTTTTATTTTCCCTAATAATTCTCATATCATATTCACTACCCATTTCTTACATTCCTCTCTGTTTAACATATAAATAGGAATGTGCCAGTGTCTGTTTTTCACACTAATACCTTACATCTTTATCTTAATTTTTATTGGGGCATAATCTGATATAATTATTAGACAGGTCTCAAACCTTTAAATTAAACATACATGTTCCAATGAAACATAATTTCTATCCAGTCTAGCCCAGTTATTCTATCCAGGAGAATAGTATAAAAAAATCTTTCTGAGTTTCTGCTTCTAAGTCAGATCTTCCATATTTTCATACACTGCTTCAGAAATTTAATCTCATTTTGTTCTATTTTCCATTATAGGTCCCCCATGATATATCCTCACTATTGAAAGTCAGGTTCCAGGCCCTGCCTATAAATAATAGTTCTTGTTGAATGCTTATTATTTCTCCCACAATTCTCCTAAGCTTCACAATTGTAGTTTTAGAGATGGAATAGAAATATATCTCGGCACAGTCTTTCTCCCCTGCAGGTAATCCCTTACTACCACAAATCTACCATTATTGCCCTTTTTAATTAGAAGAACAAACCCCTCCCATCATTTTTACCACCAACCACAACACTACTCTCAACTCTAACTCCACCATCTTCCCACTACTACCCATCCTCTTCTGCTAACATGAATAAGCATACCATACTTGTACTCTTTGCATACCCTCTCCTTGCATATCTTCTATCTTACCAAAACTCCATTATACCCTCACTCAACTACTTCCACTGTACAACTATTCACACCATCACTCATGACTCACCCTCACTCTGCTCCTCTCCCACCAACTCAAGAACCATCCCTATGCATCCCCCACGTATTCTATCAACTAAAATACTCAAACTAAATGCATCCCTACAAGTTAACAAAATAACCCTCCCACCACATCTACTACCGACTGCACTCAATCATAAAGTTTCCCTAAAATGCGAACTCTTTCACAAACTGATAAAACTAATAACCTCATGCATATCAAAACTTGCCGTCAGTGGAGATATCCACCCCAACCTTGGCCCTTCCATCTCCAACACCACTTCTAATAATCAGACTAACAACCACAACATCTCCCAAACCCCAGCCAGTAGAAAACCAAACGACCTCCTTCTGCTAAGCCGAAATATCAGAAGTATAATATATTCCATTACTTTACTTACTCCTTGCTTTCTTCCCTTACTAGCCTTTACTTTCATCTCTCACCGAACTCTCAGCCCACTCCACCTATTACATCCAGAACCTTACTTACCCTCTTACAGCTTATTTTCCTGCAATCTAAGCTCCACTGATTGTCTCTCATCCTTCTCCTATTCTTTCCCGCTCCGTTCGCCCTGCGGGCTCACTCCGCTCCCCCCCCCCCCCCCCCCCCCCCCCCCCCCAGCACCTCTAGCTTTATTTCCTCTTCTTACCACACCACTTCCTCCCTACACCAATCCATCACCCTATACCCTTGACACACCCAGTATCTTCTATTCACCTCCTTGTTACCACACCCTCTAATTAACTACATTATCAGACTCCAGATCTACACTTTAACTCTGATAACTGAACCTATCTTTCCACTTACACCAGCTTCTACCATTTCTACCACCTCCTTCTTAACTCTGCACTCCCCATTACAGTCTTCGCCTATACCACCACATCCTCCTATATTTACCTTTAAAAACATACTTAATTCATTTAGCTTACTACTAACTAAGTAACCTTGATCATCATGCTTTTAAAACCTTCATCTATCTCTATTTTACTATTATTACTTCTAAACCTTTCCTATCTTCACTACCTCACCCAACCTAGAAACTGCCACCATTCACGTCTCTATCACACAACCGACCATCAAACTTCCCCCTCTCACTCACACTCACATATCTCCTCTCCTCCCATCTATTTCCTATAAAACAACACTATTTCTTCTCCTACAAATTACTCACTTCTCCTAAACTCTCCATCCCACTACTAAAACCCTTCACCATCACAACAGTACCCAACCCTTTTACTAAACTACTTAATTACCTCTCCAACCACATCTTTCACCTAGCTTCCTGTCTCTTATTAGGGATATTCATCCCAACCCTGGCCCCTTTACCTCTACCACCATACACAAGTCTCTATTACTTCTTTAAACTCCCAAAGCATAGTCAACAAAATAGCAACCCACCATGCCTGGCACACATATAATAAACCTGACATCCTATCTATCTCAGAAACATGGCTAAAACCCTCTATAAAGACTCGAAATAATTCCACCTAACTACTCTATCATTAGAAAAGACAGGTCCCATAAAAAGGCGGTGGTGTAGCTCTCTTATTTTCAACATCCTTGTTAATTACCCCTCGACAAACCTATTCCACAGTTCAACAATGCTGAAATACTCCTCACCCTCCTACAAGTCAACAAGCATAAACACATATGTCTTGTATCTCTCTATATCCCCTGGTGACAATATCTCTACATTAGAGACATCCTCTCTTGGCTCTCCAACAACATTAGTAATGAAACCATAATTTTTAGGTGATGTAAATATCAATTGGACCTCCATTCAATCTCCAACCAACCCCTTAACATTAACCTATATAACTTCTCCCAGCTAATCAAAGTAACTCGTCCATCTAAAAACCTTTCCTGTGGCAGTATATTAGATTGGATCCTTGTCTCACACCCACACTATCACTCTGACAGCGGTATTCTTCCCGGCGGCTCAAGTGATCATTTGCCCATCTTCACTTATCGACCTCCCTGCATGGCTCAATTCCCCACACTTATATTACTACCGCAACCACAAAAATTTCAACCCAACAAACTTTTCAAATTCTCTAAGCGATTAATTGGAACAATCTAAAGACACTATCCTTAGATGATGCAGTCTCCCACTTTAACTCTACATTCTTAAAGATACTTGATTCCCAAGCCCCTTAAGGACAAAGCGAATAAAAAATAACTCTGCCCCTGGATTACCAAAATACATTAGCAGCCATGCCTCAGAGATAAAGCCTGGGCACTTTACCAGAAAATTAAGACCACCAAATCCCACATTGAATATAGAACACTGAAACAAAGTAAAAAGCTTACTATCTCTGACAGACAAAATTATTTCTTTACCCTTCAAAACAAAATAAAACAAATCCACAGAGATTCTGGAAAGGAATCTCTACCCTCCTTAACCCTAGCAAACCACAAACCCCACCCTGATCCAAATGCCCCAGACCTAGACTTGGCTACTCAATTTAACTCCTTCTTCATTGACTCTATTAGCAAACTAACTTCCTCCTTTTCTACTTCCACCTTATCATCCAATACCCCTCACCCTCTCCATAAAAACCACCATGCACTTCTCTTACTTCCCCATTCCCAGCTACTAACTCTTCACCTACTCTAACTTCCTCATCATCCTTACCAGTATCAAATACTTTCCCTCCCACTCTGCTCCCTTCTCATTAAAACCTATATCCACTTCTACAATAAAGAAACTCCTTGAAAATTGAAGCCCGGCACTAATGCACCTGATAACATCCCCTCACTTCCTTCCGCTAGCTGATGGAATTGCCTATCCTATAAGCATTCTCATCAACGCTCAATCCTGGAATGTACAGTGCCCCAACTCTGGAAACAAGCCTTCATCATCCCCTCCATAAAGGTGGAAAAACTGCAGTGTTAACAACTTCCATGAATTGCTATCCTGTCCCCATTTCTAAGCTACTAGAGAAATGTGTTCAACTACTACCATATCTTTTAGAAAATAACCTTCTTACATCTACACAACATGGCTTTAGGCCAAACCATAGCACCATGACAGCCCTCCTCTCCTTTCTTGAAACCATCAATAAAGCACGTTGATTCCGGAAAATTGTCTCACCCTACTACTTGACCTTTCTAAGGCCTTTGATACTATCTCACACAGTCTGCTCCTAACTAAACTTTCCAACCTTAACCTTTCTCCCTCCTCTTTAAACTGGTTCTCCAGCTACCTATCAAACAGACACCAAGCTGTAAAATGGAAAAAAGCCACCTCCTCTTTTCTCAATCCCCCCACCGGAGTTCCCCAAGGCTCCATACTTGGTCCTCTCCTCTTTAACATATTTATAAATGATTTTCATAAATATATCCCATTCTCTGACATTATCCAATATGCTGACGATTCTACCATTATTTGCTCTGCCTCATCTGTCCCTAAGCTTCTAAAGCTCACAACACAAGCTTTCTCAATTACTGAGCATTGGATGAAAACAAACCACCTAGCTCTAAACGCCTCTAAAACCAAACTCATGGTATTTACCCCCTCTAAATCTACTCCCTTCAATACAAACAATTTCTTGATTATAAGTCAAAACAACTCAATTCTAGAACTAGTGTCCGAAACTAAGTTACTTGGTGTCCAAATTGACAACCAGCTTAATTTCAACTCTCATCTTCAACTAAATATCAAAAAACCCACCAAAAGCTGGGTATGCTCTACCGTCAAAACCATTACCTCACAAAGACCTCTAAAATCGCTCTCTCCTCTTCCTTTCTTATTCCCTCCCTGCTCTATGGCTCACCTCTCCTAACAAATCTTCAGTCCTCTCTAAAGAAACAACTTTCCTCTTGCTACAATAAGATCAGCCAAGTTCGCAGCGCGCCACAGGTCATCAACCCACCACTGTTCCTCTCTTCAAAACTAAACTGGCTTGAACTTCCTCATCAGCTCAACTACATTCAGCTCACCTAGCCCATAAGCTCATAAATAACCTCTCTCTGTCCTCCCTGTCTTCTGCTTTAAGTTACATCTACCAGACAGAGTCTTAAGGTCTAACAACCAAAACCTACTAGAAGTACATAAACCAACCCCAGGCAAATACCTTCTATCCTCTAACCTAGCCCGTCTTTGGAACTCACTCCCACCATCCATTGTACCACCTCTAATCTTTATTCATTTAAAAAATCTCTACACACACATCTAAAGTTGCAATGGGAATGTTCCTGTTCTCATCCATCATAATAATATGGAACTCTTAATCCTTCATCCATTCTTAAGCTATTCAACAAAGCCTATTTATCTTATCATTCCCTTCATAACTACATTCATTTATAACAAAACAACTCTACCTCTCTAAAGTCATACACAACTCACATCTATTTTACCTATTTCTATTACACTGTATTATATGAATGTTACCTCAAATGCAAAATCAATGACTGTATCCTATTTTACATTTGTATAAGTATCTAAGCTATCTATTGTTTATTCCTGCCCTCTGGTTTGCTTTAAGGGCTTTTTAAATTGTTTGTACCTATTTTGTGTGTCTGTTTTTTGGAGCTTTTCTCCCCAGGACTCCATTGAAAACGGGTTCTTTTAGGCCCAATGGACTATCCTGGTAAACCAACTGCAAATAAATAAATAAATAAAATAAATATAACCAACAAAGTCCACGAACTCCATGCCACCATAGACGTGTACTCCCTGGATATAATCATCCTGACAGAAACCTGGCTAAAACCTCACATTACCAGTGAGCAAATCCTCCCTAATGGTTACAACATACTAAAACTAGACCGACTAAACAAGAAAGGAGGTGGTATAGCTATAATATTTAAACAGCATCTAAACACCCAGATCCTAAACTCATCAGCTCCCCAAATTGCCAATGAAGAAATAATATATACCAACCTGAAAATAAACCAAAATAAAACCATCAACATAATAGGATGCTACTTTCCACCTGGACAAAATATCCCTCCACTAGAAACCCTCCTCAGCTGGACTACCAACCATCTCCCCCAAGAGACCATAATTTTAGGTGACTTCAATATTGATTGGCAATCCTGTTGTGACAACCATCCAACCCATCATCTAAACCTTCATGGCTTCACCCAACTAGTCCATTCACCAACCAGAATAAATAAAAACTCCAACAAGCACACTATCCTGGATTGGATACTAGTCAGCAAGATTCCCCAGTCCTATATAGCAGGCTGCCTATCAGATAGCCTCAGTGATCATTCCCCAACATTCCTACTCAAAAAACACCTATACCAAGTTAAACCTGTCATCTACCATCAAATTCGTACAAAAACTACACTTTAACCCAATCACATTCATCTCATCCCTCAAAGAATGTAACTGGCACCCTCTAAATTACCTCAGGCTAGATGACGCAGTCCAATTTTTCAATACTACTTTCCTAAGCATCCTAAATAACCACGTCCCCATAAGACTTACCAGAACCAAAGCCCAACCCTCCCCATGGCTACAGAAAACCAATAGGTCAGAAATGAAAAACAGAGATAAAACCTGGGAACAGTGGCGCAAAACCAAAACCCCCTCAGCTAGACAGAAATTCCTAGAACTACGCAATAGAGTCAAAACGCTAATAAAGCAGGACAAAATCCAGTACTACCAGTCTGCCCTCAACTCCTCCCAACACAACCCCAAACAATTCTGGACGTCCATAAACTCCATCCTCCACCCAGGTAAAATCAATACCCCTCCACCTAACATTCCTCACTCCTCAGAAAATATTGCTACCTCATTCAACACACACTTTACACAATGTGTATTATCACTAGCTAGACAACACAGCCCCCCTCCCCTACACCCCACACCTTCACCCAGTAATCTCCCCACACTCTTCTCATTTTCTCCCATTCTTACCTTCAACATAAGAAGACTCTTAACAAAACATAAACCCACAAAATTAGCAGTAGACAACCTCCCAGCATATCATTGCTGGAGCCTTCCTGTGTCCTGACAAGAGCGCTCTTCAAACTATCTGGAGATATACAGAGCTGAGTATATTTTTCTGGCACTTCAGAGTGGTGTACTGGTAATTGTTGTTTGACTAATTTTATATCATTGCTGGCTGACTTCAGAGTTGTGCACTGTTATTTTTGCTTCACTGTATAGTTTTTCAAATCTCTGCTGAAGGTGTTTTCCCCCCTCCCCTTATTTCTCTGTGTCTTAAGTTGGTATAACTGGTTTTACATCCTGTGTGTTATCTGACTATCTCAAGGATTACTTGCATAAACTTAGACCCTCCTAGTAACAGCCTGCATATCATTGCTGGAGCCTTCATATGTCCTGACAGTGTGCTCTTCAAACTATCTGGAGATATACAGAGCTGAGTATATTTTTCTGGCACTTCAGAGTTGTGTACTGATAATTGTTGTTTGACTAATTTTATATCATTGCTGGCTGACTTCAGAGTTGTGCATTGTTATTTTTGCTTCACTGTATAGTTTTTCAAATCTCTGCTGAAGGTGTTTTCCCCCCTCCCCCAACTGGTTTTACATCCTGTGTGTTATCTGACTATCTCAAGGATTACTTGCATAAACTTAGACCCTCCTAGTAACAGCCTGCATATCATTGCTGGAGCCTTCATGTGTCCTGACAGTGTGCTCTTCAAACTATCTGGAGATATACAGAGCTGAGTATATTTTTCTGGCACTTCAGAGTTGTGTACTAGTAATTGTTGTTTGACTAATTTTATATCATTGCTGGCTGACTTCAGAGTCGTGCACTGTTATTTTTGGTTCACTGTATAGTTTTTCAGATCTCTGCTGAAGGTGTAGGTTTTCCCATACCCACTCTCCCTATTCCTGTCTTGTTGTTAAATCTGGAGGCTTTTGCAGTTGGGACACTCCCCCCAGTCCCATCTCTTTACCTCATTCTACCTAATAGACTCCTTCTGCACTTGTTTTTAGTCATTTTTAATTTAACTGCATTTTTTAAACTGTTTGGTTTAACATTGCTACATACTCAAGTGTGCTAACTTGCACTGCATTTGAATTGTTTTTACTGCTGTTTTAGCTACTTTTCTGTATATATATTAAAAAAAATTACCTTTCCTGTAACTAGTGTAGTCCAGATTCAGACTTGCTGTATCCAGGACTGTATGTAAGCTTCTGAGCCCCCCCAAGCTTTCTGTGTTGGAGGGAAGCCTTCTAGCTTATCAGTGGGAGTGGTAAGCACTAGGTAACTTATCTACCACATAAGGAGTGGTTCTGGCCCAGAAATTGTAGTTATTGGCCGTTTGGGCAGTTTTTCCATCTCTCTCAACTTTCTGATTTAAAAGCCCACATTTGCACTTGTTTCCCCCCTTTCCTGTAACTAGTTTAGTCCAGATACAGATTCTTAGTTTTAGCACTTGAATTTGCTTATTTGTGATCAGCACTTGTTCAGAACTTGTAAGCACTATATAACCTACTAATTACTACAGCACTCAACCTTCCTCATTACCTAGAGGAAAACAGTTTTGGTACTTACTTTCCTCACTTGCGTAGAGAAAAACAGCTCTTGTACTCACTTTCCTCACTTATCTAGAGGAAAATAGTTTTTTATTCAGGCATGTCCAAGGGTCAGCTTCCAGTGTTCTCTCCTGTCTATCTGATGAATCTGGGAATCTTGGGGCAATGAAACTAGGTATAAATCCCTATGTCACAAGATGGGTTGACAACTGGCTCACTGACAGAACCTACACTGTGAAAGTAGCAGACTCCAAATCCGACTTCAGACCAGTGACAAGTGGAGTACCACAGGGTTCAGTCCTGGGTCCTCTGCTGTTTGGTATCTACTTCTTTGAAGTACAGGCTAACACAGAAGGTCTTTGGCTAACAAAGTTCGCAGATGACTGCAAACTAGGAGCCATAATCAAAACTCCTAACAATGTGGACATCCTACAAAAGGGCCTCACTGAGACAGATGCCTGGTGTCAAAGCCATGGCCTCAAGCTCAACGCCAAAAAGTGCATTGACATCCCCTTTGGTAAAAACTCTGTACCCATGAACTACAACATAGGCAGTAGTATACTTAACACCGAAAGGGTGATAAGAGACCTTGGGACACAGGTGGACAGTAGTCTCTCCTTTGATAATCACATTGCCACAGTAGTCAGGAAATCCTTCTACGTGGCACACCTCATCACAAAAAGGTTTCTCATCCAGAAAAAAAGAGGTCATTGTTCCCCTCTACTCATCACTCATTAGACCCATTATAGAGTACAACGCCCCTTTTGGTATGTACCTCACAAGACATCTACAACAACTGGAAAGGCCGCAGAAATACCTCACAAAGAGGATTATCGGCCTCAAACAGATGCCCTACGCAGACCGTCTCAAAAAACTCCAGCTTTACTCTGTCACATATCGCCTACTCAGAGATGATCTTTGCCTAACATACAAAGCTATGTCAAACCCAGAGCTGTTGAACATGCTCCACTTAAAGAAATCCCAATCCCTCCGTGCTACATGCTCTAGGGACCTAAACCTTGTCACCACAATAAACAGAACATGCCGGAGGGATAGATTCCTGTCCCAGAGACTTCCCATACTCTGGAATAAACTACCTATCTATATCAAACAAAGCTCCTCATTAGAAAAGAAAAATCTTGATGATTGGATGGGAAATAGGAAATTCACCCCGGGGATCACCTCTGTGGCTCTGCTCGACAGTGGCACAGGAAAATAATTTTCTTGGGTGGCAAAAGCCAGGGTACTTTTTTGGCTGGGCTTTTATAGGCTCCAGGGCCGATAGCCTAGTACCTACACATGAACATATGAACCTAAGTGAATTCCTACAAATTGCAGCTGACGCCCTAGCCTACCCAGTATCAATCTTGATTAACCGATCTCTGTCAAATGCTACGTCCCTACACTATGGAAAATATCACACATAATTCCCCTTCACAAAGGCGGCCCCTCCACAGAACTAACCATCTACCACCCCATAGCGATTCTATCTCCACTCTCGAAAATACTAGAGAATGCATTCACTCTCAAATCTCAGACTACCTCCTTACTAACAACCTCCTTTCTAATACTCAGCATGGTTTCCGACCAAACCATAGCACCACCATTGCCTTACTCTCTTTTACTAACAATTATCCTTCACCATAAGAACAATATCCATCTCTCCTCTGCTACTTTCCTAGACCTATGTAAAGCATTTGACATGGTTCCACACAAACAACTCATCTCTGTCCTCAATAACCTATCCTTCTCTCAATCAGTCACCAACTGGTTTCTGTGTTACCTGTCTGACCACCAGCAATCTGTTGTATGGCAAAATTACATATCTCCCCAACTACCTGTATCTATTGGTGTTCCCCAAGGATCCATCCTTAGACCCCTACTCTTCTCTATTTTCACCAATAATCTAGCCTCTGCCACCAAACATGGCACACTCATACAATACGCAGATGACTAACTTCATCTGCTCAGCCCAGTCCCTACCCAAACTGCAAAAGGTCACACAGGATGCCTTTTCCTCTGTTGAAACTTGGCTATACGATGCCCAGTTAATACTCAACCCAAACAAAACTAAACTCCTCATCTTCGAACCCACCAAACATACTCAATACAACTCTCACTTTAACATCACAAGCAAAAGACAACACCACTATCCACCCAACAGATCACACCAAATTGCTAGGAGTTGAAATAGACAACAATCTCAAATTTGACATTCACATATCCATGATCATAAAAAAAGTCCACAAAAAACTAGGAGCCTTATACAGAAATAAGCAACTCCTCACCAAAGCAGCTAGGATTTCAGTTGTAAATTTGCACCTTATCTCCACCCTACTTTATGCCTCTCCAATATATACCAACCTAAAGCAATGCGATCTAAATAAACTCGAGACCTCCTACAACAAAATCGCCAAATTCGCCACCGGGGCATCCTACCTCAGTCACCACTGTCACTCACTTACTGAAATAGACTGGCTAGAACTCCCTCACCTCCTTCAATGGTATCAACTCGCACTCAACCACAAACTAGTAAACCATCCTCTAAAGGTCCCATCCCTCCAGTATCTACTCCAACCCTACCTCACCACCAGACCACTATGATCCAGAAACAAAAATCAATTACATGTTACTAGAGCCAAAAATACTGCCGGAGAAGCACTATTTTCCAGCGCTATAGCCAAATTATGGAACACCCCCCCCCACAATAACCTTTGTACCATCATGCACCCACTTCAAAGCTTTACTTAAGGCGCACCTACAAACATGCTGGCTATGCCCTTGTAACTCTCCCCTCTAACTTCTCCCACTCCATCTATTCTCTACCCCTCTTCCACCCCACAAACTACCTTTGATTACAGCAAGCTCTGATACTTCCATGCCTATCTACTTATTATACGGCAGTAACTTCTTATTGTAACAATTGTTAATATCTGTTATGACTTCGTGGATGGATCAGATGCTAGTTATCTACTGAATGTGCTATGTTCTTCATCTGTAACTATGTTTGTAATATTTTAATTGCTAGGATTCTTCATCTGTAACTATGTAATATTTTAATTTGTGGAGCTTTTCTCCCCAGGCCTCTGCTGAAAATGGACCTGCATCCAGTCGGACATTCCCGGTCAACAAATGTAAATAAATAAATAAATAAATAATTCCCCTATTCCTTTGTCACTGATCTATACCAGAGTCCACTTTGAAATCATATTTTTTGTGAAATTCACATGCTTATTTCTATCCAAATACATCTATTACAACATTGTTATTTGCACTCTTACACTTAATATAACTTAATAGACTTGTTTTTGTCTAAACCTGCAAGGCCATTTACATTCTGCGTTAATAATGACAAAGCAGTCATTCTGATAAAAAACAATTACTAACACATACTATAAACGACAGTTCTTTTGAGCGTATTTCTTTTGAATACATTTCCAAGCTGCAGCTTACATTTGCACACTGCTGTTTGGCCGGCTGATCTTGTATGCAAGATGATTATTTTCATCTCTATTTGAACTCCTGTCATATTTTCCTGTATTTTTAAACATGAATAAAACAAAAGATAAAATACATTTTCAGAACTACCTCTAAGTAAGAGTAGCTGTGCAAAGTGAAGTCTGCACCCACAGGAATTACCTATTGTAAATATGGGTTTAACCATATTAAAGTGCATCTTAGGTCCTGTGTTCTCACAGTTATTGCTAAAAAGAAGTTATGTACTCACCATAACGTTCCATCTGAGTAGATACTTCATTTGTCTGCAACCTGTGGGTAGTCGGATCCGACCTCGGATCCGAACCGGCAGCTTTCCAAGCTCCAAGATCCGAGCTCCTAGCTCTTCCCCCTACCCATAATCCCTTACTACCAGCCACATTACCTCAGATCGGTTATTTTGCCCTATAGGCTAAAGACGGAGAAAAAATCTCCAAAGGAATAATATCTTACCGAGGTTCGGGGGATGGCAGGGGGGTCGGTTGCAGACAAATGAAGTATCTACTCAGATGGAATGTTATGGTGAGTACATAACTTCTTTATCTGAAGTAGTTACTTCATTTGATCTGCAACCTGTGGGACAGAGTCCCCAGCTTACCTAAAGACCCTGGGTGGACCTTACGGAAGGATATTCCGAAGCACCGCGGAGCCAAAGGAAGCCCTACTTCTGGAGATCATGTCCAGTTTGTAATGAGAAATTAATGTATGGGAAGAGGACCAGGTAGCTGCTGAACAAATATCGTCTACCGGAACTCTAGACCAAAAAGCCGTTGAGGTAGCCACAGATCTAGTAGAATGTGCCCGCACGCCAACCGGAGCTGGCTTCCCAGATGAAGTGTATCCTTGTCTAATACACTGAGAGATCCAATTTGCCACTGTCACCTTAGAAATTGGTTTGCCCATGGCTGACTTAGCATAAGAAACAAACAACTGGTCTGACTTGCGAAAATCTTTAGTCCTATGCAAGTAAAAACGTAGTTGTCTGTGTATATCCAATTTGTGCAATGTGTATTCACCTTTGTTTTGGAAATTCGGGAAGAAAACAGGAAGGTTAATTGACTGATTAATGTTAGCCTCTGTGGCTACCTTAGGCAGAAAAGAAGGATTAGTCCTGAGGGCCACCCTATCTTTGTGAAAAATAAGGTATGGATGCTTAATGCACAAAGCTTGCAATTCTGAAACTCGCTTGGCTGAAGTAATAGCGACCAAAAAGGCCGTTTTCCAAGATAAGAATTTTAATGGCACTGAGGCCGCCGGCTCGAAAGGTGGTCTTGTTAATGCTTGTAAGACCAAAGTAAGATCCCATGGAGGCACTGCCGGCTTAACAGGGGGCTTTAAGAGAAACACACCTTTTAAGAAGGTCTTGCATATTTTTGCTGACGCCAAAGAATCCACGCCATCCCCCACGTGATAATGAGAGATGGCTGCTAGCTGGACCTTAACGGTGGGCGCACTAGCTCCTTGTCTAAAAAGAAGGGACAGGAAGTCTGGGATAGTGGGAATAGGAACCGTAAAGGGATCTAATTCCTTATCCTTTGCCCAGATGGAAAAACGTTTCCATTTACTATTGTAGAGCTTTCTGGTGGATGGCTTATGAGCTGCCACCAGAATGGCCTTAACAGGGGACGAGATACTGGGAGTCCTAGCCATTAACGGAACTGGATCAACCAGGCCGTGAGCCTGAGGTTGGCCAGGTTCGGAGTGTGGCATCTCGTCGGATGCGAGATTAGGTCTGGTCTGGGGTCCAGGATCCATGGGGGAGCCACACTGTGAGACTGCAGAAAAGGGAACCAGATTTGTTGAGGCCAGAATGGGGCTATGAGAATCACTCTGCTCCCCAACCGACAGGCTTTCTGGATGAATTTCATCATCAGAGGAAGAGGAGGATACGCATAAAGAAGACCGGGCAGCCAAGCATGAACCAGAGCGTCCCTGGGGGATTCCCCTCTGGGGGGAACTATCGCAAAGTAATCGCTGCATTTTGTGTTTAGGGGAGAAGCGAAAAGGTCGCAGCGAGGTTGACCCCACTTGAGGAATATCTGCTTCACGACGGATGGATTCAGAGACCACTCGTAAGGGCTGAGGAATACCCGACTTAACTTGTCCGCTAATATGTTGGACCGTCCCGGAATGTGCATTGCTATCAGAAAGCGGTTGGTGGAAATCGCCCATTCCCACACTCTCATGGCTTCTCGACACAAGGGGTAAGATCTGGTCCCCCCCTGTTTGTTTATATACCAGACAACGGACATGTTGTCCGTCTGGATTGCAATAGTCCCCAGAGGAAGAAGGTGATGAAGAGCTTGCAACGCCAAAAGCACTGCCCTCATCTCTAGGACGTTGATATGCAATGCAGTCTCTAGAGGGGTCCACGTGCCTTGAACAGACTTGCCCGCGTAATGACCGCCCCACCCGAGGCAAGAAGCGTCCGTGGTCAACGTGGCTTTGACTGGGGGAATCACAAAAGGTCTCCCTTCTTTGAGTTCCTGAGCCTGTAACCAACAAAGAAGGGAGTCCCTGCATGCCCTGCTCAGGGGAATCGGCATGTCTAAGGGATGGACCGATAATGACCATTGGACCTGGAGAGTCCACTGTAACACTCGCATTTGCAGACGGGCATGTAGAGATAGGCCGATCGCTGCTGACATAGACCCTAGCGCCCTCAGGACTAATTCTGCTGGAGGAGCGGGGCTCCGAAGAATGTCTGAGACTTGGAGATACAAATTGGTCAGCCTGGCCGATGTAAGAACCACTTTGGAGATCCGAGTATCCAACCTGGCCCCTATGAATTCTAGGGCTTGAGTGGGGCACAGGCAGGATTTCTTTAGATTCACTGAAATGCCCAAATGACGGAACAGAGAGAGGGCGTAATCTCTCGCCACAACCAGTAGATGCCTGTTGGGGGCGGTGAGGAGCCAGTCGTCTAGGTAAGGGAACACCTGAATGCCCTGGAGTCTCAGGTGGGCTGCAACCACTGCCATGACTTTGGTAAACACTCTGGGGGCTGAGGTTAGGCCAAATGGAAGAACCCTGAACTGATAATGACTGGCTCCTAGCCAGAAGCGGAGGAACCTCCTGGATCATCTGTCCATTAGTATATGGTAGTACGCATCTTTGAGGTCTAACAAGCACATCCAGTCGTTCTGCCGCAGAAGGGGGAGAATAGATTGGAGGGTGACCATCCGGAACTTTTCCTTGGGTATAAACAGGTTCAGGGACGAGAGGTCTAGGATGGATCTGAGGTCCCCCGTTTTCTTTGGCACCAAGAAGAACCTGGAGTAATAACCCAACCCGGACTGATCTGGGGGGGGACAGGCTGGATGGCTCTTTTTCTTAGCAACTCTGAAATTTCCAGAGCTGCGGACTCCCTCTGATGGGGTGGAACATCGGGGAGACGTTTGGGTTTGGGAGGGTGTGTAAATGGTATAGTGTAACCTCTGGATATAATCCAGAGCACCCATCGATCCTTTGTAATGGACTCCCAGTTTGACAGGTGCTCCGATAATCGCCCCCCGACTGCCTCCAGAGAGGGACAGTCGGGCAAGCCCTCAGAGCTGTTGCGCGGGTCTGTCCGAGAAAGGTTCTCTAGACCCGAAGTTACGCGGCCCCCCTCTGCCTCTGGGCCGGCGTCCACCTTGTCCTCCTCCTCTACCTCTAGAGGACGAGTTGTCCGCAGCAGGACGGGATTGCTGAGATTTACGGAACCACAGCTTCTTTTGCCCCCTCTGATTCCTGGAGAAGGATCTTTGGGGGTTAGAGAAGCGGACTCCGACGGCCGACAGCGTCTTCCCATCCTTTTTACTTTGGACCAGCGTGTCGTGAACTGTTGAGCCAAATAAGGCCGAACCGTCATAAGGGGCGTTCGCGAAGGACGCCTTAAAGGGTTCCGTGAAGTCGCAAAGGCGAAGCCAGGAGTGACGTCACAAGACCACTCCAGCTCCGCTAGCTCTAGCGGCTCCTTCCGTGGAATGGGAAAGAAGCCGCATAGATGTATTTGATATGGACTTTAGAGTGGCCATTCGAGTCTCAAAAACCTTTTTGTCTGGGACCGAGATGGACTCCGGGGGGCTGCAGCGTATTCTTTAATTAAGTCACGCTGTAGCCTAATGGTGTGTGCCATGTAGTTCAGTGACCTTATGGCAAAAATCGCTGAAGCAAACATCTGCTTCCCAATACGGTCCAATGACCGGGACTCCTTGTCCAGCGGATGGACCAAAGAACTTTCTTGGGCAAGTTCTTTCTTAGTGGCCGCCGCCACCAACATAGCATCAACCGGCGTGCCTTTGGACCAAGAAGGTCTATCAGAGGGAGGGCTGAGGACCTTCTCTGGGCGTCTAGGGATAGGCTCCACGGTGTCAGGCTCCTTCCAAGCCCTGGTGGTAATTAAATCCACCAAGGGGTCGGCTGGGGGGGACACCCAGGAGGTAGATGGGCCTGCCTCAAAGGCCTCCAGAAAAACAGACTCGTCCAGGGAGGGCTTTTGGGCAGACCACCCACCTCTTATCCGCAACATTTCCATGATGTCTCCGAAGGAGACATCTTCAGGGGGTGACCTTGGGGAGCCCTCCGTATCATCCAAATCCGTATCCGTGGTAATGGACTCGGGGGAGTCCAGGTGCCTCCTTTTGCACTGATCTTCCGAGGCGCCTCTTCGGCGGGACTGTCCGAAGAGGGCTCGTCCGCAGGGTGGTGTTCCTCCCTAGGAACCAACTGGAGGCTTTGGGCAGGCTGTCCAGATGGACGGATGATCGAAGATAGACCCTGATACAGTGGGGGTATGGGTGGATCCGAAGGCCCGGTCGGGGACCTGGATGACCTCGATAGTACCCTCTCCACTACCTCAAAAGCCGAGGGAGATTCACTGTCTCCAGCCTGAGAAAATAACCTCCTCGGCTCTGAGGATAGGATCGGGGTCGGAGTCGAAGCAATCGGACCCGAGGTCGTGGTGTGCTCCGACCCAATTGGCGCCAAAGACACAACCACCCCTGGTGATCCGATGCTCAACCCTCGGCCCCGAGAGCTCGGATCTGACAAGCTCGAAGGCATAGTCGGCGTAGAAGACACAAACTCTATCGGCGCCGACGTATCCTCGGGTCCGAAAGGGCCTGGATCCGACAACTCTGAGACACGAAAACGGGTCGGAGAAGGAGCGATCGGGGCAAAAATGGGGGCTGCACTCCCTCCCAAAGGGGGGGAGGCAAGAGCATCCCCATCTGCATCTGGGTCTGTAAAAATCTTCGCATCATCCGATCCATGTCTGCTTCGGAGATGCTTCTTGTAGACCGCGAAGAGGCAGTCGAGGCAGGCTGGGAGGGCCGCCTCGAAGACCTCGAGGGAGACCTAGCCTCCTCCTCCGGCTCCGGAGAAAAGGAAGGTGAACGGAGCCGAGAGGATGAGGATCCGGAGCCCCTCACTGGGGACTTCAAAATTTTTTCAGGTGGAGCCGAGGGATGAGACTCTGCCCGCCTTTTTGAACTGTGACCCTCTCTGTCTTTGTGCTTCTTCTTCTCCCTGTGGGAAGAAGCACTAGACTCCACAGAGCTGGTACCCGATAAGGGAGGTTGAGTCCCGGGTACAGCTAAAGGAGTAGCCGGCGCCAAAGCTACAGGAGTAGCTTGAACCCGGCTGGGAGAGGAAGAAGAAGCCGATTCCTGGGGAAGTTTTCCCACCAGGATCATCTTGTTCTTCCTGTCCCTGAGTGCCCGAGGGTTGAAGGCCGCACATATCTGGCAGGCCTCCGACAGATGAGCTGCCCCCAGGCACAAAACGCACTCAGTGTGGCCATCAGCTGGGGAAAGCTTGTGGCCACACTCAGTACATTTTGAAAATATGGCCTTAGATTCAGCCGTAAAGTTCTCTCACACACACACACCCAAACACTAGGGGGGGAGGGGGAGAGATAAAGTTAAACTAAGGAAAGATTAGTTAGTTTTTTTTTTGTTTTTTTTTAAAGGGTTTTAAAGGGTTTTTAAAACACACACATACAATTTTAAACAAGAAAAAAGTCTATAATTAGAACAATCTCACCAGGCCAGGAGCTCTTCACTATGAAGCAACTGTCTTTAGCCACGGCAAAAAACGATCTGAGGTAATGTGGTTGGTAGTAAGGGATTATGGGTAGGGGGTAGGGGGGAGGAGCTAGGAGCTCGGATCTTGGAGCTTGGAAAGCTGCCGGTTCGGATCCGAGGTCGGATCCGACTACCCAAATGAAGTAACTACTTCAGATCTATAGTTATCTTTTCTATATAGGTTCATAGGTTCATAGGTAGGTACTAGGCTATTGGCCCTACGGCCCATATAAGCCTAGCCAAACGGTACCCTGGCTTTTGCATATCTTATCTAAAGTCCTGTCTCAGATGTAAAAAAAACTTGTATGTTTTCAATATGCTTTAACTTTTTAGTCTTAAAAAGAAGTGTACTGGATACCCCCCCACACACACAGACACATTTATATATTTTTATACATACACACACACACACATATGTATATATATATATATATATATATATATATATATATATATATATATATATATACATTACAGCATTAAAGTACAGCAGTTGCTGGGAGGCAATGACTTGCATAGCTATCCATTTCCCACAGATTAAAACTTTTTTCAAATTTCATATCAATTTTCACTGAACTGCCTACTAATTTCCCTTTTAAAGTTTAACATATTGTATACCTTGTGCATTTCATTCCAAAACTTTTCATGACTAATTGCTTGCACCTGTAGATTTCTCTCCAAGTAAAACCATCTACTAATGGAAAAATAAATGGCTACTAACTTTGCAAGTATAAGAAAGAACCCTTGCAGATTATCATCAAAGCATGCTAGTATGACCTTCCCTTACTAAGTGCTTTCACCTGTTTGCTCCTTCAGCAGCCAAAATCAGGTGCTAATAGATAACTTCACAGTTAACAACTTTGCATGTGTAAGCAGAACTGGCATTTTCATGTTTTTTTAATCATTTCCTCCTGCTATTCTAGCCTATTTACTTAAAGAAAACCCCTATTCAATGGTTTGAACTGAAAGCATTAATCTAGATATCCATTTGTATAAAACAAAGGGAAATTATTATTTTTTAATTCTACGGATAATATGATTAATACACTTTTACAACCCCAGCAGTCCAAGATCACAATGTTATATTAACTTTAACATGCTTCTTAACTTGCTTCTTCCCAGTTTTTTCCAATCTTATTAAAACATAAAGCATAGCTGTATTACAATTAAGAGAAACAATTTTTTTATTTTAAAATCAGTAGCAAATACAGTAATTGCTGATAAAACTCCTCCAACTCATCTTCAAAACACCTCTGACTGCATACTGTACAGAAATATTTTACAATATTACATGCAGTTTACTTCATGACATTTGTAGACAAATATTAATAACAAAAAAAAAAAAACGTGTCTACTGATTAGTCCCTTCAGCGTTCTTTTAAACATTAATGGCATAACAAGCATCCTGTCCTGTTTAGCAACTTCTGCTTGCACAGCCACAATTCATGTATCTAAACTATACCTAATAGGGTGGATGCTTTACATTTCTTACAATTATTCACATATTTTGCATTGTTATGGGTCTCCTTCCTGATAATCTTGACATCACAACATGGGTCTCTAGTTCAAATTCAAGCTACTCCTGCTTCTTCTAGTTAGCTTCTATCTTTTTTTCTGTTTCTCAAGCATTTGCCTTTGAAAAAATAGAAAATGTTTCACCGGCAAAGTCTCAGTAGTCTTTGTTACTGCCAGGAGATTAAGAAGCAAAGTGCCATTTAGCTTGTTGCTCACGCTTTCCTGGCTATGCCTGTTCTACATCCATAAATGTATTTAATCCTCCAGGAAAACATATTCTGAAGACAGCAGGATACAGCAACTTGAGTCTCAAATCTGCCTCTAAAAATTCCCTGATTGCTGAGATAAACTTGTTTCTGTTTTGCCTGGTGTTCAGTGAATAACCATCTTCCAGAAAGACTGGTGACTCCAGTTTTTAACAATTTTCCCTTCTTCCAAAATTTTATCAACAGAAGCTGCGCTCATGGCTAGACTTGAAGGCTGCACATGATATGCCCCCCTGTGTTAACAAGTTCTATGATCGAACACTAGACAAGTTGCTTATTTGTACTTTTGTAAAATAAATTCAATAAATGTGTTGCAGTTTCTCAGACATAGCAGAAAACCTCAGTGCTCTGCCATCTAATTTTGACATATTTTGAAATAACTCTTTGGAGAAACTCATGTTCAGACACTCTTTCCTTCATTTCAATCTCTGATATCTGCATTTTAACAGCTTATCTGACTAGCTACTCAAAGTTTCTATTTTTCCAACCTTTTTCTGATCTGACATTTTACATTTCACTAGTGTCTCGTTTATTTCAAACACCACTGAGTGCATCTAATTTGTTTTTTCATCTAAACTATTAGAAGCTAATTCATGCATCAAAATGGAAACTGGAACCGCTTTTCACTGAATAGCTGAAAGATTCTTCACTTCCAGAGCTTATTCTCCTTTTCTGGTTCACATTCTCTTACCTTCTGCAAATTTTGCCTTTGCTGACATCAAAGCATTACAATTACCAGCCAGTAACTAGATTTTAGCCAGAATTTTGACTTTTACTGGCTTTTGAACACTTTCCCAGTTTTCATACTGAGAGAGCGCCAATCAATTTGCTGGTCAGTGTGCAGCCATCTTGGAAATATTTGGTATTAGATCTTCTGGTGATTTCCTTTTCAGGTCAAGAAAGTACAGTTGTGTAAGATCTTAGCATAACAGAAGATGTCCTGTTTCTTGGTGTTGTAGTACTCTTTACTCTTGGGGATATCCTGCTGAGGATAGCCTAATGTCCAGCCAGCACACCAAAGCCTTTACCCCTTCCAGGTGTCACACGTCAGGTGTGTGTCCTATATAGAGGGCTTAAGGTGCACATGCGACGTATGGATACCTAATCTTCAGAACTGAAGCACCCTATAAGAACCGGAGTAACCCCAGAGAAGCAATAATATGCACATCCAGTAAGAGAATCAGAAGGAGATAAAGACAGACTAGGGAGGGACCCCTTGGCCACAGGAAGAGCAACAGAAAACAATACTGGGCAGGAGGAAGGGAAAGAATATTGCAACAGTGACAAGTAGGACATCTACTGTTATGGTAAGGTATTATTCAACTGTACTGTGTCCTTCCTTATCACTGTTGCAGTATTCTTTACTTTTGGGAGAGAAAAAAATTACTGGAAAGGATGGGAGGAGCATGGCAGAGAAGAGACTTCTTTAAACCCATGAAGGACAGCCCTGTCAAATCCTGCCCTAGAAATTGCATCCATTTTATGTTTGGTAAAAATGTGTACAGAAGACAATGTAGCAGCATCCAAGATGGCTCTAGTATCCAGACCCTTTATAAAGCACTAGAAGAGGGTACTGCCCTGGTAGAATGAGCACAAACAGACTATGAAAGTGGTTTGCCTTGAAAAGAATAACAAAAACAAACTGCCTTAGAAATCCAGGAGGAGAATTGTTTTCTTAGACACTGCCAAACCCAATTTCCTGGCATGAAAGGAGACAAAAAGTTGATCAGATTTTCTGATATCTTTTTTCTTATCCAAATAAAACCTGAACTTTCTTTGTAAATCCAAGGTGTGTAGTACCCTCTCGCTAGAAGTCTGTGGAGAGAGTAACAAGGAGGGAAGATGACTGTATCTTCGGCAAAACCAAAAAGGCAGTAAGTGCCATGGCAGCTTTGGAGTTCAGAAAATCTCTTGGCAGAAGTAAGAGTCACCAACAATACAGTCTTCCATGTACAATGCTGCAAGGAAGAAGAAATGGCAAGCTCAAAAGGGGACTAAGTCAATTTTTTAAGAATACAATTAAGGTCCCAAGAAGGAGGAATATGCTTTCCTGGAGGTCTGACAGACAGGAATATGCTTATGAATTGTTTGACTTCAAAACTAGAAGCCAAAGGTACACTCAAGAGGCAGACAGGCAGAAATGGCTGACAAACTTTAACAGAGGAATATGCCAGACTAGCATTGAGCAATTCAAACAAATAAGAAAGAACTGTAGGGATCCCTAGAGAAAAAAATGTCCAGGTCATGCTTGAGACACCATTTAGCCATATAAGATTTTCTAGTAGTCGGTTTTCTGGCATCCTTCAAAATCTGAAGCCTATCCTCAGAAAATTGGTGCCTGAAAGAAATCAAAACCTTGTCACCCAAAGTGTCACCTGAAGTGCAGATAAATGATGAATGAGAGATACCTTGTCTTGAATAAGAAGATCCACACTGGCTAGGTGAAAGAGAAGACGTACCTACTGCTGTCTGGGCCAAAATGGAGTTACTAGCAAGATTTTGGGTGTGTCCTACATGATCTTGCACAACTTGGAAAGTAGAGGAAGAGGAGGATAAGCATAGGGAAACACCTCCTTCCAAGAAAAAGACAACACATTCATCCTCCAAGCTAAAGGACATGGCACTCTGGAACAGAACTGAGGAAGTTGTCTGTTCAGAGTGGGTGCAAAAAGATATTCCTGATGTGTGCTCCACTGATGTAAATGTCCAGAAACACCTCCCTAGAAAATATCCATTTATGAGGGTTTGTCTTGGACCTGCTAAAAGTGTCTGGTCTAGATTTTAATCTGAAGGGATGTAAGCCACCTGAAGAACCAGATGATGGTGGACTGCAAAATCTTAAGCCTGACGAGCAAGACTGTAAAGAAAGTAAGATTCTGTAGTCCCCTGCTTACTGATGTTCCACATGACAGTGATATATTTCTGTAAGAACCTTTATAGGACCTGGAACCTAAAGGAAGTGAAGGGTCAGAAGAGCTAGGATTAGAGCCTCCATCTCTTTGATGTTGATATGGTCTGACATCTGTTGATGGGACCAAAGATCTTGGACTTTCAGGTTGTTGGAGGAAGCTCTTCAACCTCCACCAGATGCATCCATGTACAACTCCTGAATGGGGAGAAGAACCTGAAGAGGAAGACCAGAATTTGGGGGAATCTTCTGAATCCATGAGTGGAGTTTGCGCTTGAGATGAGGTAAGAGAGGGACTAGATACTCCAGAGGCTGGCAGTGCAGAAGCCAAGTCTTGAGATACCACTGAAATTTCCTCATATGGAGTTTGGCTAAAGGAACCATGGGATTGATGGATGTCATGTGCACCAGGGCTCGGAGAAATTCCCTTGTAGGAAGAACTAGAAGAGGAAGAAGAGATTGGAAATAAGCAGTAATAAGTAGTCAAAAGGAGGATTTTTGGAGGTGGGAGGCAAGCCAACATTGGGATTGTCTGAATCCTGCAACCTCAAAACACTTGGTCATGAGAGGGAGTCAACACAGACGTTGTGAGACTGAGAGTGAATCCCTCACTGCACAGGAGAAGAATACTGAAGTACAGATTTTGAAGCAAGAACTGTTGGGAAGGAGCATGAATTGGAAGATCATCCAAATGAGGGAATATTTGAATTCTCTGAAGTCTGCAAACGGCTACCACAGGGGCTAGACATTTGGTAACTTCCCTTGGAATTGTAGAAAGATGAAAGGTTAAAGCAGAGAACTGATAATGAGAGGATGAACCAGAGAAATGTAAACACTTCCTGAACAGAGGGTGACTACAGATATGGAGGTAAGCCTCCTTCAAATTCAGAAAGACCAAAAAAGCCTGGGGAAGCAAAAGAGGGAAAAGTGTCTAAAGAGACAACACCCTGAAAGAAGAAACCTTGAGAGTGGTGTTGAGAAAGGATAGGTGTAGTATGGGCCTCCATGACCCCTCCTGCCTCATAACCAGAAATATTCTGGAATACTAACCTCTTCCTCTCTGAGACAAGGGATCATGTTGGATGGTTCCCTGTTCCACTAGATCCCGCAGAACTAAAGGAAAATAAGGATGATGGGAAGGAGAAAATGGAAGAAGGTCAAAAAATGGAGGAAGAGACTTCCAAGTCATAAAATAACCATGTTGGATGATGGAGAGAACCCAAGCATCTGTAATTATCTGTTGCCAAACAGGAATGGAAATAGCCTGAGGGACAGATAATCTGGCTAAGGGGGAGGGGAGGCTGGATGTCAGACAGAGGCAGATTTGTCAGAAAAAGGTTTTTGGCCTCTAGCATTCTGAGTGGGTTTGTCTAAGAAAATTTGCTTAGAAACCCTCTTAGTCCTAGCAGGTTTACTAGGCTGTCTATGGACAGAGTAAGATTTTGATGGATTCCTCTGGAACTTGGGAAGAGAAAAAACAAAAATTTGTTTTAGTTCTTGCAAAACCTTGCCCTTATCCTGCGGGGTTTAAACAATTCAGCAGTAGCAGTGCCAAAAATATTCTTGTTATCTAAGGGAGAATCTAAAAGTTTGTCTTTATTGTCCACAGGTAAGGCCAGCAGGTGCAACCAGAAATAACTTTTCATGACAGAAGCAGATGCAAATGCCCTACAAGAGGCATCAGTTGGATCATAGCTGCATTTAATGGAATGGTGAGCTACCTGACAGAATTCAGAAGAGAAAGTGCAGAAGTCTTACTGTCCAAATCCGGCATAACAGTCAACCCCCCCCCAGCTGGAACATAACAGCCAGGACATATATAGTCATGTGGGTCTGATAATTAATGCCCCTAAAAGCCAAAGTAGCAGGGGTATACACTTTTTTTTACCATACCTCTCCACAGTACACCTGTCTTTGTCAGAAGATAACAGCTTGGAAGAGGAAAGGAGTCTAGATGGCGTATCTGTAGACATGAAAAGGACAGAGCAGGATCAGATGAAGGACTTTTACACAATTATGTATGATCCTCAGGAACTTTATAAAATCTGTCTGGCTCCTTAAGGACCAGAGGCTGACAGTCAGGAGCCTGAGAAGCTACTGTAAATGTATCTAAATGGGCAACTATGACAGGAGGAACTGCAGAAAGTCTGGATGAGTCCATGTGCAAGAATTCATAATATCTGTTTTGAACCTCTGAAACCTGGGAACAGTTCCACTTAAAGTGTTCCATTATACGGATCACTGTATCCCCAAAAGACAATTCTTCAAAAAGAAAGTTAGAGGACAAAGAATCTTCTTCATCATACTCCTGGGCCAAAAGAGAGTGCATTTGTGAGGAATATGCTAAGGATTCTTCATCAGAGTCCAGCTCTTTAACAGAAGAATCAGAATCTCTACCTCTGTTAGATGGACTGGAAGACCATGGAGCAGCAGCAGAAGGTATGGGCAATCGGGGGTTTCAGAGCCATAAGGGTATTAAACAGCCCCTGAGTAAAGTCCTGCTAAACTATGTGAGGATCTTTAACCAAGTAGCCACATTTTTAGTTTTCTGTTTCTTTTTTATAGGAATATCTGCCTTGATGAATGTATAAGGTTCAGACCCCTGCCTAGCTTCAATAAGGGTACCACGCACCTGTTCCCTAACTAAAATGGTAAATTCCCCTAGGCCCTTCAGATATAATAAGCCATGGTTCCCCCTCTACGTCTGTACCAGACATATGTACAGCCTCAGCAGATATGCAAGCAGGCAGCTCTGTGTCAGTTTCCAACTGGGCTGCAGCAGAGGGAGTTGGTGTCAGCACCAGCCGGTCCTCAGGTTCTTCGTCACACCCAAGAGAGACATCTGATGGAGGCTGGGCAGCAGCAGGTCCAGTACATTTATTTTTTTATTTTTATCTATTTTACATTTATTTACCGGGAAAGTCCAACTGGACACAAGTCCTTTCTCAGCGGAGGCCCAGGAAGAAAAGCTCCATGTAATGGAAACTGTAGATATTTACATATGTAAGAAAAATAGCAATATGCACGTAATTACAGAGCAGCACTTAAGTATAAACATTTACATACATAAGAAAGCAATAGGAAAATGCACACAATTACACAGTAGTCCTAAAGTAAGAGTTCTCATTAGTATATATGACATATGCATATAGTACACATATTTATGTGCAGTAATTACAATCAGATAACATACATAATAATTACAAATTACTAGATGAGGGAGGTATATACCTGATTTGAAAATTGAGGGAGTTTACATTCAGTTCTAGTAACATAGGAAACAAAGCAGGAAAAACATTTTGCATGGGTTCTGGGTGAGAACTGATGTTTATCCATGTAGGACATACACCTGATGTATGAAAGCTGGAAGGTGTAAGGGCTTGGCTTTGGTATGCTGAGTGGATGCATGAGCATAGCCAATGTTTAAATAGGTGTGCTTTAGGTTTCTTTTAAAGTGGAATAGGTTAGTAATAAGAAGTTATGTACCTACCATAACATTCCATGTTAGTTGTCTTCATCTCGCCTTCTTTCTTGCTGTTTGGGATCAGAGCCGATCCTCGGCTCCGACTAGGCCATCTTCAATAGCTGGAGAGCTGTTTACTGGCTCGACGCTACCCGTTATCCCATGATGCCTAGTGACAGCTACCCAGAGCTCGTTTGAAATAGCATATCCAGACATAATATGAAGAAACCAGTTATCAAAAAACTGGTTGTTCCATGCATCCTAATATCTAGAATAGGTTAGGAAGACCTAGACAGAAGAATAACAATAAAAGAACACTCAACCAGTGAAAAAGGACTCCTCTCGATCCACTAGGACGGGGGACGGAGGGAGGGACGCAAGAAAGAAGGCGAGATGAAGACAACTAACATGGAACGTTATGGTAGGTACATAACTTCTTAATGTTAAGTTGTCTATCTCGCCTTCATTCTTGCTGTTTGGGACAGCGTCCCTAGCACCTAACATCCTGGGTGGCTCAGTGGAACAGACTCTTCAGAACAGTGGAACCAAAGTCAGCTCTGCTTCGGGAGACCATATCCACCTTGTAATGAGAAATAAAGGTATGAGTGTTTGCCCACGTGGCAGCTGCACAGATGGAATCCATGAGCAACCTAGACTGAAAGGCTACGGAGGTGGCTAATGCCCTAGTAGAATGACCTTTCGGTTTAGTTGCTAACTCTTTATTCCGTAACTGGTAAATATATGTAATAGTGTGGAACAATTATCTGGATAAGGTCACCTTGGAAACTGGGAGACCTTGTTTGTTTAAGGCATAAGAAAGGAATAATTGGTCTGACTTTCTTATTTCTTTAGTTCTATGTAGGTAAAAACGCAATTGTCTATGAACGTCCATTTGGTGAAGCTTGTACTCTGCCTTGTTGCTATGATTTGGGAAGAACACAGGGAGATCTATAGATTGATTTAAATTATTTTCTGAGCAGACTTTAGGAAGAAACGAAGGCTTAGTCCTCAGAGCAGCTCTGTCCTTGTGAAACACCAGGTAGGGAGGACGAACACATAGTGATTGAAGTTCTGAGACACACCTAGCTGAAGTGACAGTAACCAGAAAGAGTGACTTCCAAGACAGAAACTTGATGGAGCAGGATGCTGCTGGTTCAAAAGGAGGAAGAATTAAGGAAGTTAGGACTAAATTAAGGTCCCAAGGAGGAGGGGGATCTCTCATTGGAGGTCTAAGAAGAGATGTTCCTCTCAAAAAAGCTTTACAGAGCTTATGAGACATGATGTTAGAATTTGTCATGCCGATATGAAAATTAGAAATGGCTGCTAATTGTACCCTAATCATAGCGGAAGCGGCCCCGGAGTGAAAAAGTTGTGCTAGGAATTCCAGAATTTCGTGGACTGGGGCTGAGAAGGGATCCACATTCCTAGACTCTGCCCAACAAGAAAAATGTTTCCATTTGCTAGCATAAGTTTTTCTCATTGTAGACTTATGAGAGGAAACGATAATCTCGCGGACTGCTGGGGAAATGCTGGGAAGCCTGGCTAAGGTTGGAAGTGGAGCAACCAAGCTGTGAGCTGGAGAGTTTGGAGGGATTGATGCAACCCGCCTGATTGATGAATCAGGAGATCTGGAATCGGGTCCAGAGTCCAGGGCTGATCGAGAAGGTAAGGGTGCAGGAACAGGAACCATATCTGTCGAGACCAGTAGGGGGCAATGAGGATCATTTTGCAACCCAACGATTTTGCTTTCTGTATGAGTTTCGGTATCAGGGGAAACAGAGGAAAGGCATAAAGAAGTCCCTGTGGCCAATCGTGGACTAGAGCGTCTCTGGGTATGTGACCTGGAAGCGGAAGAAGGGAGAAGTAGTTGCTGCATTTGCTGTTGAAAGAGGTGGTAAAATGATCGCAGCAAGGCTGTCCCCATTTGCGGAAGATAAGATTTGCAACTTCTTGATTCAGAGACCACTCGTGAGGCATGAGGATAGCTCTGCTGAGCCTGTCCGCTATGACGTTGGATCTCCCAGGGATGTGCGTCGCAATCAGAAAACTTGGGAAGAAATCACCCACTGCCAAAGTCTGAGTGCTTCTCGACACAGGAGGTAGGATCTGGTTCCACCCTGCTTGTTGATGAACCACACCACTGACATGTCTGAATTGCAATGATCCCTGAAGGAAGAGAGTCTTGAAGGGCTTGCAATGCTAGGAGCACGGCTCTCATTTCTAGGACATTTATGTGCAGATGGTACTCGTGAGGTTGCCAAGTGCCTTGGACTGTCCTGCCCAGATAATGCCCGCCCCACCCTATCAGGGAGGCGTCTGTAGTCACTGTGGCTACCGGAGGGGGCTGTATGAAAGGTCTGCACTGAGTCACTAGTGGGGAGACCATCCACCAAGAAAGGTGCTTTTTGCATGCCTCCGTGATCAGGATCATGTGAGACATGGATAGCTCCTGGAAAGACCACTGTGCGAAAAGAAGCCACTGAAGAATTCTCATGTGGAAACGCGCTAATGGAAGTAGAAGAATGGCAGCTGCCATGGAGCCCAGAGTTTGAAGGACATACCTTGACTTGGATCCTTTTGCTCTGTATTAAGATTTGCACTTGTTGACGAATTGTGGACACTCTTTCCAGTGGTAACCTTGCAAACATTTCCCTTGTGTTTAATTCTGCTCCTATGTAAGTGATAGATTGACAGGGCAACAAGGCAGATTTTTCAAAATTTATTGTAATACCTAGCTGGGTGAAAGATATGATTGTATAATCCCACGCTTGTAAGAGTTGATGCCTGGTGGTAGCAGTGAGGAGCCAGTCGTCTAGATATGGAAACACCTGGAATCCTTGACGTCTCAGGTGAGCCGTGACCACTGCCATACATTTGGTGAACACCCTGGGGGCTGTGGTGAGACCAAAGGGCAGAGCTCTGAACTGGTAATGACTGGCCCCCACCTGAAAGAGAAGAAATCTCTTGGAGCGTCTGTCCATCTTGATATGGTAGTATGCATCCTGAAGATCTATCGAGCACATCCAAATGTCCTGACCCAGGAAGGGTAGAATGGACTGTAGCGTGACCATCTGAAACTTTGTTCTTTGTACAGATTTGTTTAGTCTGCTGAGATCCAGAATCGGTCTCCAGTCCCCTGTCTTTTTTGGTACCAAAAAGAACTTTGAGTAAGTTCCAGATCCATGCTGGTCTGCGGGGTCTTCCTGAATGGCTCTTTTTTCTAGCCATTCTGAAACTTCTATTACTGCTTGCTCCTTCAGATTGGGTGGAACATCTGGAAGTGCCTTCTTTGAATGTAAGGGGGATTGATGGAAGGGAATTTTGTAACCTCCGGATATAATGGACAGTACCCATCTGTCTCTTGTTAAATTTTGCCAGGCTTTTGGGTACAGAGAAAGTCTTCCCTCGACTGCCTCCAGAGGTGAGCAGCTGGGCAACCCTTCAGGGATGTTGGAAGGGCTTGTCAGAGAAGGATTCTCTGTTGCCCTGGTTCTGCGGACCCCCTCTGCCACGACGGTGGCATCTGTTATTGTTGTTTCTCCCTGTGCCTCTGGAGGAAAAATCACTATGTGTGTCAGGCAAGGCTCCCTGAGATTTGCGGAACCACATCTTCCCACTCTTCTGACCCTTGGGGTAAGGTCTAGAGGGAGTGGAAAAATGGACTCCCACGGCAGAGAGAGTCTTGCCTTCTTGCTCACACCTAGTCAACGTGTCTTTCACCTGTGGCCCAAAGAGAAAGGAGCCATCAAAGGGTTCCGCAAAGTGACACAGCCGCATCCAAGCATGCCTCCTGAGGGCCACACCCGTGCCCGCGGCTCTACTCGCTCCATCGGCTGCATAGGAAATGAGCCTCATGGAGGAGTTAACTACAGAATTAAGAGTCGCTAGCTGGGAAGCTACTCTGGCTTGTACTCCCTCAGCTGTAGGATCTTGAAGGGTATCTCCAAGCTCTTTATGGAGATTCCTTTGAAGGCGAGTAAAATGGCATAGATAGTTCAGGGACCTCATAGAGAAGGTCACTGAAGCAAACATTTGCTTTCAGTACCTATCCATCATCCTAGACTCCTTGTTAGGGGGATGAACAGATGAAGAGGTCTCTGCTAACTCTTTTTTGGTGGCTGCTGCTACCACCATGGCATCAACGGGCACACCTTTAGAAAGGAATTGCTTATCCTGGGGGGCTGTAATAAATTTACCAGGTCTCCTCGGAGTTGGCTCCACTGTGTCTAAAGCTGACCAAGCCTTTCGAGTCACTACAGACATAAGTGGGTTGAAAGGAGGAGAAACCCACGAGGTGGAAGGTCGGGAACCAAAAGCGTCCAGGAATACAGACTCATCCTCGGTAGGGGCTAGGGGAGTCCATTTCCCCCTCTGCCTAAGCATTTCAAGGATGTCCGAAAAGGAAACATCTTCAGAGGGGGATCTCAGGGACCCTTCCGATTCATCTAAGTCTGTATCAGAAGTGACAGACTCAGGGGAGTCAATGTGCTTCCTCTTGCACTTCTTCTTCCAAGGGGGCTCCTCTGAGTGAGCAGGGGAGGACTCGGAAGAAAAGGAAACACCTAATGGGGTGTCCTGGGGCATCGGTTCCCTACGCTTGGGGTCTGGAGGAGGAGCAGAGGTTGGCACAAACACTACGGGGGACGAAGCCAGTGGGGCTGGTAATGGAGCTGTCTCGGGGGACAGCACCCTCCGCATGACCTCAAAGGCATCCCTGCCTCGAGGCAGAGAAAGCTCCGGTTCTGAAGAAATAGGAATCTTTCTCAGCACCGAGGGGGACAGCTCCGAGGCTGATGCTGAAGCTGAGCTCACCTGCGCCGATGCTCTGAGAGGGAGAACGGGGTCGGACAAGGGTCCGATGCCAGTCGCCCCCTCAGAGCAGACGAGGGAGCCCTGACGTCCAGATGCCTCGATCGAAGGAATTATCGAGGTAATCGAAGCCGAAGTCGGAACCGAAGGAGAGATGGTGATTGGAGCCGATGGTTCCACTACTCGAACCCCAACGAACTACGGCTCTGAACTCAATGGAGTCGGAGGAGGAAAAGAAAAAGAGCTGGATGGAGCCGATACCTGTTGAGGAGGGCTAGACAATAATTTTGCTAGTGCCTGTGATTTAAGCAACCTACTTACTACTCTTTCCACATCATGATCCGACAGCCTAGAGGATCGAGAGGAGTGTGATGAATGGTGGCTACGTTCACTTTGCAATAATGGAGACTGAGGAGCCGAATGAACTGACTCTAATGAAGGGGACCTCAGCCTCTTATGGCTCCGAAACATCCAATGGCGCCGACGGAGAGGTTGTCTTGTTGGTGCCAGCCGGAACTGACACACTTGGTAAATCCTGTACAGGAGTGACGGTTTAGTGGATTTTGGGGATTTCACTGGCTGGGAACTCTTTGCCGGTGAATCTTGAGGCTTTAACAGACCCCTAAGGATCAATTTGTTCTTACGCTCCTGCAGGACTCTTGGACTAAAGGCATAGCAAATAGAATAAGAGTCCTGCAGGTGAACAGCACCCAAACAATAAACGCAGCTAGTGTGCCCATCTACAAGAGACATTTTCTGGCAGCATGAGTCACACTTTTTAAAGCCAGATACTTTAGCTTCCTTAGACATGACCCATCTACAAAAAACTATGTACCACAAAATAAACACAGACAGACAAATAAGTACTACTCTAAACAAAAACAAAATCGAAGTTTACCACAAAGTCCAAGTAATGAAAGACTTCCACAGTTAAAGACAACCGACCCAAAAAAGTAATGAAACTGTCTTTAATGGACGTAACAAGGATAAAAACCAAACAGCAGTCAAAATAGAATCTATTTTGACTGCTGTTTGTTTTTTTTTATCCTTGTTACGTCCATTAAAGACAGTTTCATTGTCTTAACTGTGGAATCTTCACTACTCTAAACAAGTACACCTATAAATACATAACCTCTGTCTTTTTTTTTTTTTTTGTTAACGATAGCAAAAATAAGGAAAGGAAAGCCTCTAAGTTAAACGGCTATCCTAGGGAAAGGGGGAGGGGGGAGAACTCTAACTTAAACGAGTTCTAAATAAAAGGGAAACTAAGAAGAACAAAGTAGTTCAACAACACGTACAGAATAAAACTAAGAACAGTAAAATATCTATTAGTTTAAAGGGTCTAAGGGAATATTTTTTACACAAAAAATTGAAATATACAAGCCTGAGCCAGAAAACGACACATCTCGCAGCTGAAGCGGCAAACGAGATCTGGGTAGCTATCGCTAGGCATCATAGGATAAGGGGTAGCCTCGAGCCAGTAAACAGCTCTCGAGCTATTGAAGATGGCCCACTGTAACTAGCAATCTTCTAGTTACAGTGGGAGTAACAACAGGAGTAAGCCCCCTAAAAATGTTTAAAATGTATAACAGCAAATTTTGCATTTTTTATTATTTAGAAGAACTTCATTTTAGTTTTTGAAGGGTTGCAGTACGCAGTACCAGGTCTTGCTCATTCTTCATGGAGACTTCTCTGCATAGTGCAACAAATGATGCTTTACTTCAAAGGCACTTTAAATCCGACTGAAAAAAATGGGGTTCCCATTGAAAGCTGGGGAGTCATAACTGAGATACTCAGAACAGCAAAAATGTATTCGTTAACACGGAGAATATATGCCAGTTGCAAGACTGCAATATCACAGAGTATTTCCCCACTCTGTGGTGCAACAATCTTGTAATTACATTGGGAGCTAGCAGGTGTAAAGCCCCCTAAACGCCTAAAAATATGTAACAAGTTTTGCAATCTGCTGTTATTTATCAGAATTGCATTTGAATTTCTGAAGTGTTGGAAAGTAGTTGCATAATTAAACTTACTATAACAGTATATGTTTGAATGATCACTGCTGCAGTAGCCATAGCTATATGGGTTCAATCCTACAAAGGATACAACAGCTAGCTTGCTTTCAAAGCTTTCAGGGCACCTTCCATGCAAATATACCAGCTGACCTGACTAAAAGTCAGCTGTGGTTGCAAACCCCGTCTGCCAACAGAGAGAGGGAGGTTAAAGCCCTGAGAGGGGGATGCTAGGAATATAACTATAAAAAGTCCACAATCTGGCATAAAAACATACAAAAAATAGGGGGGATGGAGGGAGGCAGCAGTGATCATTTAAACATCTGTTATGGAAACTTTATTTAGACAAATCTTCATTTGATCAATGCTACAATAGCCTTAGTTATATCGGTAGATTACCGTTGGTTAAACTAATTGGAAGAAGGAAGGATGGCGGCCAGGGAGTCCCTGGAGAATGGTCGTAGAAAAGCCAGTCCTAGAACTACAGAAAGAGTCTAGTTTATAGTATTTTGTAAAAGTGTGCACAGAGGACCAAGTTGCTGCTTCTAGAGTACGTCCACCATCCAACCCTTTCCAAAAGGCACAGATAAAGCCAAAGCCCTGGTAGACTAAACGTTTTTTTTCTTCAAAATTTTTTATTAAAATTTGTCATTATAACAATAATCAAATTGTCTGGAATGGTTTTGTTGTGCTGGGTATAAAAACCTTACTGGTATGAAATAATCATTTCAAAATAGTCTTGTTTTGACACAGGTTATCCTTTTTTTCCCTTCACAAGAAATGGACAACTGATCAGAAGTTCTGAAAACTTTTGTTTTGTCAAGACAGTACCTTGATTTCTGTGGACATCCAAGGTGTGACATACCATTTCTCCTTTATTTTTAGGTTCTGGAAAGAAGACAGGGAGATGCATAGCCTGGCTTAAGGGATACTAGTTTATACATAAATGAAAGATGCGTTCTTAAAGAAACCATATCTTTGTGGGAAATGAGATAAGGCTGACCCACCATGAGAGCTTGCAATTCAAGCACTCTTCTGGCAGACATCAGAGAAATTAATATGATTGTTTTCCTTACTAAGAACTTCAAGTCAGCCTGATGGGCTAGTTCAAATGGAGCAAGTGCTAGCATCTCTAATGCAAACTTGAACCCAAGGAGGAGCCACCTGTTCCCTGGGAGGCTTCTCATGCAACACACTTTTCAAAAACATGTTCAAATGAGGTTGCATTGAAAGAGCAGGATCCATAGGCAGACACGCTGAAATTGCCAAAAAGTGAACCCTGACTGTGAAGTAGGACAGGCTGTAGGATAGTAACTCACACAAATACAACAGAACCAGATAAATAGTAGCATTGAATGTCTGCTGGCCCTTTTGCTGGCACCAACTAGAAAACAGTTTCCATTTGCTAAAAAATGATTTTCTAGTAGCATTCTTTATTCATTTATGTATTTGTTTACTTGAGTAGTGTACTGATCAAGATTGACCAGTCTGAGATTTAGCCTGGTGAAATACAAAACATTTCACAAACAAAAAATGCAGATGTTAAGCAATAACAGAGTAGTTTGGACTAATTACATAAGAAATAAACTGTGTATATACATTCTAGTGAACAAGCACAGCAAAATGTATGATAAAGCAGAGTGCAATGCACAATATATACATTAGTTTCTAATGTAGGTCAAACTTCAGTAAATATTGAGAGAGGATAACAGACCTGGAAAGGTGATAGGTTAGGTGATATGTCCTGTGTTGAAGAAGAAGCATTTGGTTTGGATGAAGAAAAAGAAGTTATGTCTTACCATAATGTTCCATCTGTGTTGTAGATCTTTGTTCATTCATTAGAGATAGGACCTCGGTTCCATCCTCGGAACCGATACGGTCGTTTCCCAGCTCGTGCAAGCCAAAAACTCTCAGCTAAGAATCTACCCACAATGCCCCTCTCCTAGATAGTCCAGATCAAGTTTGCCTGCCCTAGATAAAAGATGTAGTAATAGAAAAAATAGTAGGAGGCTCTGTCTGAGCAAATACCCTAACCAGGAGTTCCTAAAGACCACCACGAATCCAGGCAGGGGGAAGGAGGGTGGGAAGTAATGAATGAACAAAGATCTACAACACAGATGGAACATTATGACATAACTTCTTTATCGGATGTTGTAAATCTTTGTTTATTCATTACAGATAGGACTGAGTCCCCAGCTACTTGATTCCTGGGTGGCCCTAAGGAAGGATATTCCTGAGCACCATAGAACCAAAAGATGCTCATCCCCTGGAGGCCAAATCTAATTTGTAATCAGATATAAAGGTATGAGCTCTTGCCCAAGTGGCTGCTGCGCATATATCATCCATAGAGGCTCTGGAATGAAAAGCTACAGAAGTAGCCATAGATCCAGTAGAATGAGCCTTTATTCTGGAAGGTAAGGGTAGCTTATTCTATTGGTAGATAAAGGTAATGACGTTTCTAAGCCAAGAGGATAAAGTCACTTTGGAAACCGGTTGACCCAATCTGGGTCCTGTAAAGGCCACAAACAAATGGTCTGTTTTCCTGAAAGATTTAGTCCTGTCCAAATGACAACAAAGCTGCTGGTGCACATCAAGGGTGTGCAAAAGGTACTCTCCTCTATTAGAATGCCTTGGGAAGAAAACCAGCAGATCAATAGATTGGTTAATGGAAAAGCCAGAAATGACCTTGGGCAAGAAAGAAGGGTCAGTACGAACAGACACCCTATCTGTGTGGAAGATCAAGTAAGGACTCTTGACATTCAAGGCCTGCAGCTCAGATACTCTTCTCGCTGAGGTGAGTGCTACTAGAAGTATAGTTTTCCATGACAAAAATTTCAAATCACATGAATCAATGAACTCAAGGGAGAGCCTGTGAGAGATTGACACACCAGAGTCAAGTCCCAGGGTTCTAAGGGAGGCTTGACCGGAGGTTTAACATGTAATACTTCCTTCAAAAAGGTCTTGCATAGGCAGTGTGATATAACTGAAGAATCATCAAGACCATTATGAAAATTGGAGATAGCTGCTAAATGTACACTGATCATTGAAGCTGAGGCTCCTGCATGTAAAAGAGTAGTCAGGTATTGTAGGATCTTTTGACTAGGCATAGAGAAAGGGTCTAGGTTCTGGTCTTTGGCCCAAATAGAGAACCTAGTCCATTTACTAGAATAAACCTTTCTAGTGGAAGGTTTGTGTGAGGCCAGAAGAATTTCACGAGCAGGAGATGGGATGTCAGGCAGCCTGGCAATCACTGGAAGTGGAGGAATCAAGCTGTGAGCTTGAGACTGTGCAGATTTGGATGAATCAGTCCCTGAGGATGAGATAACAGGTCCTGGGAATGATCCGGGATCCATGGGCTGTGAATCAGATGAGGCCATAGAAATGGGAACCAGACTTGACGTAGCCAGGAGGGAGCAATGAGGATCACTTTGCTTTTCAACCTTTGAGCTTTCTGGAGAAATTCTGGAATGAGGGGAAACGGGGGAAAGGCATACATAAGACCCAGGGGCCCATTGTGCGTTAGAGCATCCCTCGGTGGTTCCTCCTGAGGGGGGATCAAGGCAAAACAGCGCCTGCATTTGTAGTTTAGAGGGGAAGCAAACAGATCACAGCAAGGCTTGACCCAATGTTGGAAGATCCGATCTGCTATTACAGGGTTGAGGGACCACTCGTGAGGCATCAGGATGTTCCTGGTCAGATCCTGCTCAGATTGTCTGCAATAAGGTTGGAACTCCCAGGAATGTGCGTTGCTATAAGAAAGCAATTGGAAGCTATTGCCCAGTGCCAAACCCTCACGGCTTCCCGACACAGGGGGTAAGATCTGGTTCCACCTTGCTTGTTGATGTACCAGACAACTGACATGTTGTCTGACTGGATTGCAATGGTCCCCGAGGGTAGGGATGCATGGAACGCTTGCAACGCTAAGAGAACTGCCCTCAGTTCCAGGACATTTATCTGCAAGTTGAACTTGATGAGGGTCCAGGTGCCTTGGGCAGTCTTTCCCTGGAAATGCCCTCCTCTCACCCTAACAGTGAAGCATCCATGGTCACCGTGGCCATGGGTTGGGGAAGACAGGACAGTCGACACCAAAGATTAGTTTGTGGCTTCATCCACCATAGCATTTCTTCCTTGCAATGGTTTGTAAGGCGTATCATGTGGTTGAGTGGGTGGGTTAACAATGACCACTGTGTGGAAAGAAGCCACTGCACGATTCTCAGGTGCAGTCTCGCCAGTGGTACTAACGTAATGGCAGCTGCCATGGAGCCCAAAAGTTGCAGTACAAGATGTACTGGTACACATGCGTGAGGTAGAAGGTCTTGGATTTGGTGTCTTATTTTCAAAAGCCTGTGAGGGGGGGAGAGAAGCTTGACAGGATGTTGTGTCGAAGACTGCTCCAATAAATTCCAGCGTCTTCATTGGGGACATCTGAGATTTGTCTTTGTTGACTGTAATCCCCAAGTGGTGAGCAAGACCTTGAGTGTAAGAGAGGCTGTGGACTAGGAGATTCCTGGTCGGAGTGGTAAGGAACCAGTCGTCTAGATAGGGAAACACCTGGAATCCTTGCAGTGGAAGATGAGCTACCACAACTGCCATACATTTGGTGAACACTCTGGGGGCTGTCGAGAGACCGAATGGCAGTGCCCTGAGCTGGTAGTGATTGGCTCCCAGCCGGAAGCAGAGAAACCTCCGGGAGCGGTGAGCCATCTTTATGTGGTAATACGCATCCTGGAGGTCTATAGAGCACATCCAATTGTCCAACCCTAGAAAGGGAAGAATGGACTGTACTGTGACCATCCGGAATTTTTGAGGTTTGATAAATTTGTTCAGTAGGCTGAGATCCAGGATTGGTCTCCAGTCCCCTGTCTTTTTTGGCACTAAAAAACTAAAAAGAACCTTGAGTAAAACCCGCATCCTGTCTGGTCTGGTGGGACTGGTTGGATGACTCATTTTCTTAGCAGCTTTTCTATTTCTAGGGCTAATTCCCTCTGATTGGGTGGTACATCAGGGATTTGTTTGACGGGTCTGGGAGTTAAATCGAAGGGTATTTGGTAGCCGCTGGATATTATTCTCTGCACCCATTCTCTGCACCCAAGCATTGGTAGTAATAAGATGCCAGGCTGGTAGATGCAGAGAAAAACGACCCCCGACTGCTTCCAGAAGAAAGCAATCGGGCCACTGCTCAGGAGCGCTGGTATGGTCTGCTGGAGAAAGAATCTCTGGCGCCCTGGTTACGTGGACCCCCTCTACCCCAAAAGGGGCGTCTTCCATAAGAGCTGCCCCCTCTGCCCTGAGGGATTGTTCACCACGAGTGTCACAAAAGGATCCTTGGGATTTCTTGAACCACATCTTTCCTCCCTTCTGGTTCTTGGAGTAGTACCTCTGGGGGTTGGAAAAGGGTATGCCCAGAGCAGACAAGGTCTTTCCATCTTTCTCATACCTTGGGTCCAAAAAGTGCAGATTCATCGACAGGTGCATTGACGAAGGAAGATTTAAAGAGGTCTGCGAAGTCACACAACCGCATCCAAGCATTACGTCTCATGACAACACCAGATGCGGCAGCTCAAGCTGCCCCCTCGGTGGTGTGAGATATCAAACAAATCGAGGAGTTTGAGCTAGCTGCAAGGTGACAGTGTCCTGCACCTCATCAGGCAGTACTCCCACCAAAGAGGAAGACATTTCAGAAATTAGGTCTCTTTGGAGGTGGGAAAAATGTGCCAGATAGTTCAGCGACCAAAAAGCGAAGGTCGCCGAAGCATAGGTCCACTTCCCTAGTCTGTCCATGGTCTGGGATTCCCTATTTGGAGGACGTAGAGTGGAACTATCTTCTGCCAGTTCCCTCTTGGTGGCCGTCGCCATGACCATAGAATCAACTGTCAACTACTTGGACCAGTGGGGCTGGTCTTCAGGTGTAGATAAAATTTTGTCTGGCCTCCGGAAGACAGGTTCTACATTGTCTAGGGCTTCCAGGAACACTGCACGATTAGTTTAACAAGATCATCTGCCAGTGGGATCACCCAGGAAGTAGATGGACGGGCACAGAAGGCCTGCAGGAACAACGATTCCTCAGAAGAAGGGTTAGCGGACTTCCACCCCCACCCCCCGCTGTTTGAGTATTTTGAAAATGTCTCCGAATGAAACGTCATCTGGGGAGAACGTGGGGACCCTTCTCCCTCATCACAATCATTGTCTTCTGTGATAGATTCCTCCAGGGGAATCAAGGTGCTTCCTCTTGCACATTTCTTCTGGGGTGGCTCTCCAGTGGGATCTTCTGAGGAGGACTGTGGAGAAGGGACTCCCTTCAAAGGGGGCTCTTGTGACTCCTGTGCTCGGAGACCTGTGATAGCAAGTTGGGAGAGGTGCATGCTAGAGGAGGTTTCTGATACTGATGTCATTGGTGTAGACTGTGAGCCTTCAGAATGAAGGACCCTTTCCATCACCTGTATAGCAGGCCCACTTGAGGAGGGATGGGAGCCCTGAACCGGGAGGGGCAACCTCGGAACCGGGGTCACACCCAGTCCCGAAGAGCCCACCTCCAGTTGAGGGGTTCATAGAGAAATGGAAGCCGTCGGAACCATGGACATAGCCAGCGAGAAAACAGGCGCCAGACTAGGTACGAAGGTATGGACGGTCGCTCTGAGAAAAGCATCGGCTCCATCAGAGCCGATGCAGTAAGGGTGGTCAGTGCTGACAGGGGAAAAACTGTTGCCGGAGCCGAGACAGTATGTACCAAAGCAGACATCGGTACCAACATCAGGGTGGATGCTGGAGGAGGATAAACAGGGAAGATGTGGTAAAAGGTTCTGAGCCAAGAAGGACAGATGGTCTAGCTGGAATGGGCAATCCCTAGCTGCCGGAAGCTGGTCCACAACCCGCACTAGGTCTAGTTCAGAAAAACTCCTAGTGGATCTAAAGAAGGTTGCTGAAGGGGAATCAAGTCTTTCTAGAAAGGGGCTAAACTTCTGCCCCCAAAAAGGGTCGTAAGTTGGAGAATATCTTGTCCTTGGCAGGTATTCGAGTTTTGGAGCCTATGGAGCTGAAGAAACTGTTGGCACCGTGGCTGGGGATGGCGCCGAGGCATATAAAGTCATCGGAGCCCATGGAGCTGAAGAAACTGTCGGCATATATATATATATATATATATATATATATATATATATATATATATATATATATGTAAAATGAGAGAGAGAGTTGCGTGTACATTATCTTTTCAAGAAGTTTGCCCAGAACTGAGAGGATAGATATTTGGCAGAAGTGAGAGGTATCTTTTGGGTTGGTTTGCTTTGGGAGGGGAGTTAATTGGGGCAGTTTTCCAAATCTGTGAGATGACATTTTGTGTTAGACTTAGATTATACATGTGAGTGAGAAGAAGACAAAGATGCTCTCTGCAGTGATACATGAACAAGGGCTTATGCTGTTATAGCCAGAAGAGGTGTCAGTGGTTCACAGGAGATTAGTAGGCTAACGGCTTAAGAGCTCTTAGAAGCCTAGCCAATATAACCTGATTTTACCCAATATATGGACCCTAGGGGCAAGAGGAAGACATGGATTCATGCCTATGCGTTGAATATCTTACAGACTGCCCCATCCATAAGGAACATAGGTGCTACCCCAGATGTGAATTTGTGATTCACATCCATTGATCCAAATTACATTTGAAGAGGGCCAGGGAAGGGTTCTGCTTAATGTGAATAGGAAGCCTGTTTCAAAGAAGGAACAATTTCTGAGACACATATCTGTCTCTCCAGCATACAGTGGAAATATTTTCAAGTAGAACAGAGACTTCTTTGGGAAGTATACATTTAAAGTGGAACAGGGCAATGAACGGTAAAATGGTGGGAGTGTATGATCTGTGGGAGGTGAGAAGTTTATTCTTGCCTCCATTAATATCTGCAGTACATTCTAAGAGAAAGGATGCCTAAAAAGTTACTGGTAGACTGTAAAATTCTACTATCCAGGCAGTCATAGGCTCACAGGTTCATAGGTAGGTACTAGGTTATTGGCCCTAGGGCCTATATAAACCTAGCCAAAAAGGTACCCTGGCTTTCACTGCCCAAGATAATTATTCTCCTGTGCCCTGTCAAGCAGAGCCACAGAGGTGATCCTCAGGGTGAATTTCCTATTTCCCATCCAATCATCAAGATTTTTCTTGAAGAGTGCTAATGAGGAGCTTTGTTTGATATAGATAGGTAGTTTGTTCCAGAGTATAGGAAGTCTCTGGGACAGGAATCTATCCCTCCGGCATGTTCTATTTATAGTGGTGACAAAGTTTAGGTCGCTATAGCATGTAGATCGGAGGGATTGGGATTTCTTTAAGTGGAGCATGTCCAACAGCTCTGGGTTTGACATAGCTTTGTATGTTAGGCAGAGATCGCCTCTGAGTAGGCGATATGCTACGGAGTAAAGCTGGTGTTTTTTGAGACGGTCTACATAGGGCATCTGTTTGAGGCCGGTAATCCTCTTTGTGAGGTATTTCTGCGGCCTTTCCAGTTGTTGTAGATGTCTTGTGAGGTACATACTAAAAGGGGCGTTATACTCTATAATGGGTCTAATGAGTGACGAGTATAGGGGAACAATGACCTCTTTTTTCCTGAATGAGAAACCTTTTGTGATGAGGTGTGCTATATAGAAGGATTTCCTGACTACTGTGGTGATGTGACTATCAAAGGACAGACTACTGTCCACCTGTGTCTCAAGGTCTCTTATCACACTTTCGGTGTTAAGTAGACTACCGCCTATGTGGTAGCTCATGGGTACAGAGTTTTGAGTTTGAGGCCATGGCTTTGACACCAGGCATCTGTCTCAGTGAAGCCCTTTTGTAGGATGTCCACATCGTTAGGAGTTTTGATTATGGTTCCTAGTTTGCAGTCATCTTTGTACTTCGTTAGCCAAAGACCTTCTGTGTTAGCTTGTACTTCAGAAAAGTAGATACCGAACAGGAGAAGACCCAGGATTGAACCCTGTGGTACTCCACTTGTTACTGTCTGAAGTCGGATTTGGAGTCTGCTACTTTCACAGTGTGGGTTCTGTCAGTGAGCCAGTTGGCAACCCATCTTGTGACATAGGGATTTATACCTAGTTTAGTGAGTTTATCTATAATTCCAGAGTGGGGGATGGTGTCAAAAGCCTTGGTGAGATCTAGACAGGTTGTGTGAACCACCTTACCCTCATCTACGGCTTTGGTGACTGCTTCAAAGAAGTCTATCAGGTTTAGGAGACATGATCTGTCTTTTACAAACCTGAACTGGGTGGAGTCCAGAGTTTGGAGATTACCAATGTCTCTGTTTATAAGTTCCATGATGATACAATCCATGGTCTTGCAGACCAGGCTTGTTAGGCTAATGGGGCGGTAGTAGCCCGGGGTCCGTCATGGCTCTCCCTTTGTGGAGTGGGATAACCATCACTGTGCACCATTCAGTGGGCACAAAGCCTGAGGTGAGCCTATGATTGAACATGGTACTTAGGTGGGGTGCCAGTTCATTCTGTAGTTCGTGTAGAACACAGCCTGGGATGTTGTCAGGTCCCATGGATGCTGTTGTGTTCTTGGCTTTGGAGAGTGTGGTTTTTACCTGTGCAGCCATGATTACAGGTACTTTGCATTCTTCTGGTATAGAGATGGGCCCTTTAGGGGGTGAGGGGGGATGAAGTTAGCACTGAACCTATCTGCCAGGATGTTGACAATATCACTTGGTTCTGTATATTTAGTACCATTGTGCTGTAACTCAGAGCAGATGTGAGTGTTGCCATTGAGATTTTTGACATAGCTATAGAATGCTTTGTGGTTGTCTTTAGAATCAGTGACGATTTTGTTTTCGTAAGTAGCTTTGGAGGATTTTATGATGGATCTCAGCTTTTTACTGAAGCTGACCAGGGAGTTCCTCCAATCAGGGGATTTTACTCTTTTTTGCAACAGTTTCTTTCTTCTGTTGTAGAGTTTGTTTATGGCAGGGGACCACCAGATTGGCTTTGTTTTTTTGGAGGATAGCATATTGGTTCTGTTAGGGACTGCATGATCCATGCACTCATTTAAGTGCTTATAAAGTGCATTTGTGTAGGATTCAACAGTCGTACCTCTATTGTCCATCTGCATGGGTGATGTGAAGTTTGCCACTTCTGTCTTAAGAAGCGTGAAGTTAGCTTTGGAGAAATTTTTTATGGTGGTTTCCCTAATGGGGGGTGGGAGCGGGATGTCTATGGAGATTAGCTTGTGGTTGGATCTGACCAATGAGGAATTGGCCTCTGGTGTGGAACTCCGGTTGCCCATGTTGGTAATGACCAGGTCTAGGATATTGCTGCCCCTGGTGGGGGTGTGGATAAGTTGATCCAAGGTGTTGGAATTTATGAATTCCAGAAAACATTGAGCAAAAGAGTTGGTACATGAGTAGTTTTCCCAGTTAATGGCGGTATAGTTGAAATCTCCCATTATTAGGGTGTTAGGTTGTACCCTAATATTTTCCAGTGTATCAAGAAATGAGGAGTGGGAATCCTGGGGCATGGTGTGGGATCTGTAGCAAGCTACAATTTGGATTACGGTCTTGCCCAGAGTTAGTTGCACTTGGATAATCTCGGATGCATGGAGGTGTGGATATCCTTAATGAATATGGACACACCTCCACCTTTAGTGTTTCGGTCCAGGTTAGGTGGCCAAAAGGTGTGGTATGAATTATAGCCTGGTAATGCAGGGGTGCTCTCTGGAGCCTTGAACCAGGTCTCTGTCACTGCACAGATGTCAATGTTCTCCATTTTAATGAGTGTCTTGAGTGAATGCATTTTGATGTTTAGACTTCTAGCATTGAGTAGCATTACCCTCAGATTTTGCTTGCTTGTACCTGTTACGGTTGGAACAAGTGACACAGTTGAATACAGTTGAAATTGTTTGAAGTTGGGATGCATCAAACACCCCACAGTCTGGTGTGACTAAATCCAGTCTGAGAAGAAGTTTGTGGTAATGTTCCTGGACATTTCCAAAAGAAAGGAGAACCACTGTTACTTGGGCCAGAAGGGAGTCGCTGCAATAATCTTTGGAGAATCCTTCTGAATCTTCAGACTGACCATGAATATTAGTGTAAAGGGTGGAAAAGCATACAAGAACATTCCTGTTCAAAGAAAAGAAAAAATGTATCTGTCCTCCAGGCCTTCTTACATAATTTTACCAGCTGATTGTTGAGAGTGGAGACAAATCGATCCATTTGAGTTGTTCCCCACAGCTAGATCAATTCTTTTATAACTCCCAATTCAATTTTTATTCATGAGGGTCTGTCCTGGTCCTGCTCAACTTGTCTGCCACATAATTTTGCTCTGACTGCAAACATGCTTGTAACATGAGATGATACTTTAAAGTTATATCCCAAACTACCATAGCTAGTCTGTGCAAATGGTAAGATCTAATTTCCCTTGCTTGTTTATGTACCACATTACTGTGGTGTTGCCTGTGAGCCGTTGAAGAGGTCCCAGAGACTATAAACGATTGAGAGAAATGAGAGCATTTATAAGAGCTAACATCTCTGTTATGTTTATGTGTTTTGGTCTGTCGTTTATGTTACAAAGACTCTACATTTTTATCTCCAAATACACTGCTCCCCAAGCAAAGTCTAAGGTGTCTGTTATGACTGACTGTGCTGGAGCAGGAAGGGAGACTGGAAGACATGGATTTTGAGATATTTGGTGTTTCCACTACAAAATGTCCCTTTTCACAAATCCCAGAACTGGAATTTGAAAAGTCACAGGATATTGATGCTTGTTACCAAAGGGATTTCAGATGCCATTAAAATTTTCTCATGTGGAGTCTTGTAAGAAGTGTCATGAGTATCATAGATGCAATGAGACTTAGAATCCTGAGAAATTCCTTTGCTGAGATGGACGTATGAGTGGAAAAACCCAGGAGAAGATCTAAACACAGATCTATTTTTTTCCTGTAGAAGAAAATCTCATTGAACTGAGGTGTCCAGGTGACACCCAAGGTAAACAATTCTGGGAGGAGCCAGACAAGACTTCTCTTAAATTCTCTTAGAATCCCAACCTGTGCAGGAGATCCCTTATGCAACTAAGAGATTTCTGACACTTTGAAAAAGACTCTGCAAAGATAAGCAAGTCATCTAAATAAGGAAATATGTGAATACCTTACCACCTGCAGGCCATCACAAGAGCCAAACACTTTGTGAACGCCCTTAGAGGTGCAGATAGACCAAAGGGTAATGCAGTGAACTGATAATGTGATTCAGACACATAAAACCTTAAGATACTTCTGAAATCTGGATTTCTAGGAATGTGATGACATGTATCTTATAAATCTAAAATCACTAGAAAACTGAAATGAGGAATAAAAGATAACAAGTTGTAAATAGACAGCATTTTGAACTTGGAAACTATCACAATCTGATTCAGAAAAGAAAGATCCAGAACTGGTCTCCATGGATCTTCTTTCACTGGCACCAGAAACATACTGTAAAACCCTTCCCTTCCCCAAATGAAGGAGGAGGAAGGACAGCTTCTATCATCCCCTGAGCAAACATATGCCGAATGACAGGCTGGAAAAGAAAAGTCTGGTCTAGTCTGGTGGGTTGGGAAGAATCTCCCGAAAGGGATGGACAGAATCCCACTGCCATCTGTAACTTTGATGGATTATTCTCTAAATGTATTTGTCTAACACAATCTGTTGACAAAGAGAAAAATAGAGGTTCAGAGTTTCTGGATTGAGCAACTACCAGGGTGAAAAGTGGGTTGGATATCATTCATATAGTCATTCAGATTTGTGAGACTGTCTTTTGTTATAGGGATCCTGCTTTTTCCCTGAAAGCTCTCTGCCATTGTTTTCAACACTTGCTTTCCAGCAGCCTGCTGGGTCTGTAAATTTTACTTTTTGAAGAAAGTTGTGGAGGGAGCACTGAATCCATTGGCAAACTTAGAGAAGGAGGGTTGAAAATGTGAGTGATCCCTTGAGTCATCTTTCCTCTGTCATCACACATTTCAATGGTATCTGCATTACAGGGTCCAAAAAAAAAAAAAGAAGATATGTCTTACCATAATGTTTTATCTGTGTTGTAGATCTTCATTCATTCATTACTGATAGGACTTTGGTTCCGTCCTCGGAACCGACACGGCTGTTACCAAGCTTGCACCAGCCAAAAACTCTCAGCTTAGTCCTACCCACAATATCCCTCTCATAGTCTCTTCAGATCGAGTTTGCCCGCCCTTATCCTAAAAATAGGTTAATAATGATAGAAGGAGGCTCTGTCTGAGCAGATACCCTAAGTAATCAGGTAATCCAAACATCCACAAGGAGTCCAGACCAGGGGGAAGAAGGGAGGAAAGTAATGAATGAATGAAGATCTACAACAATGAATGATTGAAAATTTGTCACCCCTAGGCTTTCGAATACTAGCCAAGGCTCTTGCTGCCCCCATAGTTCCTTTTTTAGGCAAGGCTCAAAAGTCAAACCCTTAGGCAAGGCTCAAAAGTCAAACCCACCTCCGTAAACAGCACAAATAAAAAAATGAGGGTTATGCTACTCAACGCCAGGAGTTTAAATCTCAAAATGCATGCACTCAAAGCACTCCTCAGTATGGAGAACGTCGACATCTGTGCAGTAACTGAGACCTGGTTCAAGGCTCCACAGAGCACCCCAGTACTACCGGGCTACAACTTATACCACACATTTCAGCCACAAAACATGGACCGAAACACAAAAGGAGGGGGTGCATCCATATTCATAAAGGATACCTACACCTCCAGGTTAGTGGCGCAGCACGATACCTCCAAGATCATCAATGTGCAACTAACATCAGGCAAATCTGCAATGCAAATTGTGGCCTGCTACAGATCACCCTCCATGACCCAGGACCACCACTCCGCCTTTCTGGAGACACTGGAATACATGAAGGTCCTACCAAACACCCTGATATTGGGCGATTTCAAGTACCCTACTGTTAACTGGGAAAACTACTCAAGTACAAACTCCCAGGTCCAGCGCTTCCTGAAATTTATCAACTCAAATGCCCTGGATCAGCTGGTAAACTCCCCTACGAGAGGTGAAAACATATTGGACCTGGTCATCACCAACATGGGCGACAGGTGTTCCACACCAGAGGTCAACCCATCACTGGTTAGATTAGACCATAAACTAATCACTCCGGATGTCCACACCCCACCACCACCCCCAACTAAGGAAACCACAGTAAAAAACTTTTCTAAAGCAAAAGTACAGTTGTGTACTCTTACCATAAATGTAGATGTTCGAGTGTGTTCACTGTTGCAGTCATGACTGTAGGGTTCTTCCTGCCAGCACCAGCCCTTGATTGGCCAGAATCCCAAAGTCTGGATTGGGCGTCAGCTGAGGTCGCTTTTATCCTGACGTCAATGCGCCAGGAAGTATAAAGACCTCAGCCGACGCCATTACCCCAGTTTTTCTTGCCCCAGATGTCAGGTGCCCAAAACCTCAGCAGCCAAAATACCTCATAACAGACAATACTCAAAGAAAAAACAAAAGAGGGGGTAGGAGGGAGGGTAACTCAGACTGCAACAGTGAACACACTCAAACATCTACATTTATGGTAAGAGTACACAACTGTACTATGTCCTTCGTGGTTCACTGTTGCATTCATGACTGTAGGGTTGAGTCCAAAGCTAAGAAAGGGTGGCTGGAGGAGAAACAGAAGGAGCAGCCACAAAACTTTGCAAAACCGCAGAAGCAAAACCGGCCCTAGATTTAGAATAGAGAGGGAGGTTGTAATGCTTAGAAAAAGTATGCACAGAACACCAAGTAGCAGCCTCTAAAATATCCATGGTAGGAACCCCACAAAGAAAGGCTGCTGAAGTAGCAGTAGCCCGGGTAGAATGAGTCCTAATATTAACAGGAACTGGATTGCCATGAAAAGAGTAACAGAACTTGATGCAGTGGACAATCCACTTAGAAATAGTTTGCTTAGTGATTGCTTTCCCTAGAGCAGTAGGCGCATAAGCGACAAACAGTTGGTCAGATTTCCTGAATATCTTGGTCCTGTCCAGGTAAAAACTAAGCTGTCTGTGCACGTCCAAAGAGTGCAAAAGACTTTCTTCCTCACTTTGAGGATTAGGATAAAAAGTAGGAAAATGAATAGTCTGATTCAAGGCCACTGCCGAAACCACCTTAGGCATAAAGGTGGGATTAGTCCTTAGGGAAACCCTGTCCTGATGAAAAATAATGAAGGGTTCCACAGCCATCAGTGCTTGCAATTCCGAAATTCTTCTAGCAGAGGTTATAGCTAAAAGAAAAGCAGTTTTCCAAGACAAAAAATTTAAATCCGTGGAAGCTGTAGATTCAAAAGGAGACAAGGTTAATTTTTCCAAAACATAGTTAAGATCCCAAGTGGGAACAGGGTGCTCTTATAGGGGGCTGAACATTCTTAGCCCCTCTAAGAAATTGTTTAAGTAATGGATGAGAGAAAATCGGAGGGTCCGTATTGTAATGTGCAGAAATTGCAGAAGCATGAAGCTTAATAGATGAAAAAGAAAGGCCCGTATGTAACAAATCTGCCAGATACTTTAAAATCAGAGGAATGTTCGGAACAGTAGAATCACCACCTTTGACCTGATTCCAAGAGCAAAATCTTTTCCATTTACCTGCATAAGATTTCCTAGTGCTAGGCCGTCTACCTTCAAGGATTACATCCATTACCTGTTTGGAAAGAGAAGAGGTGTTTACAGACCCTGGATCCGCCAGGCAGCTAGATTCAGAGTTTTGACATGACTGTGCAGGATCTGGCCGTCCTGTTGAGACAGTAGATGAGGGATTTGAGGCAGAATCCAGGGAGGCTCCTGAACTAGGTTCATCAGAGTGGAATACCAGAATTGTCGAGGCCAATTGGGAGCCAGTAAAATCATTTGCGGTCTGTCCTGTTTTATCTTCAGAAGTACCCGAGGTAGAAGAGGAAAAGCATATACTGAGAGATGTTTCCAACTGAATGAGAGGGCATCCACTTGCCATGCTAGTTTGTGGTAGGTCCTGGTGCAGAATGTTGGAAGTTGATGATTCTGAGGGGATGCAAAAAGATCTATGTCCGGACATCCCCATGCCTGTACTATCATCCTGAATATCTGAACATCCAACATCCATTCGTGGATCCAGTGTCCTGCTCAATGTGTCTGCCAGAGTGTTGCCTTTTCCTGACAGGAATTGTGCCTGTAAGTGGACTCTGCAGGTCAGTGCAGTGTACCACAGAGCCATGGCTAACCTGCACAGGGGGTAAGAGTGAGAGCCCCCCTGCTTGTTTATGTACCACATCACTGTAGTGTTGTCTGTCCTTATCAACAATTGCCCTGGTAGAAGAAAGTCCCTGAAGGCTATCAGAGCATTCTGTACAGTGAGCATCTCCTTCAAATTTATGTGCAGGTGAATTTTCTCATTTGTCCAAACACCCTGAAGACATCTCCCGTGCATGTGGGCTCCCCAGGCATAATCTGAAGCATCCGTTGTCAGAACTTGGTTGGTTGGCGGAGGACAAAAAGGCCTCCCCTTGTTCTGGAGACAGGCTTCGGCCCACCAAAGAAACTCTTGCTGTAGACAAGGCAAAATCGTGATCACTGTTTCCAAACTGTGGTAATGCTGAGACCACACACTCCTGAGGTACCACTGTAGTTTCCTCATATGCAGTCTTGCATATGGTATTAGGAGAATGCAGGAAGCCATGTAACCTAAAGCCTGCAGAACCTTTCTTGCAGTCAGCTGTTTCATTGAAGCCAGGTGTTGGAAAGAAGCCAGTTGCGCTTTTTTGTCTGGTGTCAAGGAAGCCATCGGGGTTGTAGTACTCAGAAGAGCACCCAGGAAAGTTGTCTGTTGTGTGGGCACCAGATTTGACTTCTTTAGATTCACTGTGAATCCGAGGTACTGTAGAAGATGCTGCACAAAAGCTAGATGCTGAAGTAGATTGTCTTTGTTGTCCGCTTGAATAAGACAGTCGTCCAGATAAGGGTATATCTGAATCCCCTTCTGTCTGCAAAATGCCATTACTGGTGCCCGGCACTTTGTAAAGACCCTGGGCGCAGTAGATAACCCAAAGGGCAGCACAGAGAACTGGTAATGCTTCGAGCTCGCTTTGAATCTCAGATACCTTCTGCACTCTCGCCTTATAGGAATATGCAGGTAAGCTTCCTTTAAGTCCAGAGCCACCATCCAAGCGTTCTTGCCCAACATAGGCAGCAGCTGCTGCAGAGTGAGCATCTTGAATTTTGGTACGTCTAGGAAGGTGTTTAGTACGGAAAGGTCCAGGATTGGTCTCCACGAATTTTCCTTCCTGGGAACCAGGAAAAGTCTTGAATAAAAACCTTGCCCTATTTCTAAATTTAGTACCAATTCTATGGCCCTCATAGTTAAGAGGGACTGAACCTGCAGTTGTGCCTCTGCCCATTGATGATTCGGCAGATCTGGCCAACCGTTCGGTCTTGGCAAGGTGTGGAAATGAAATCTGTAACCTCTTGAGACTATGTCCAGAACCCATTTGTCTCGGGTTATGCGGCCCCAATTTTGATAAAAAAGAGAAATCTTTCCTCCCAAAGGTGCTTCCAGGAGAGGAGCCCCTGGAACCAGAAAGGAAGAGTTATAAAGACTGTTTCCAGTAGGGTTGAGACTTATCTTTACCACCTTTGGGAGAGGGGGCAGGCCACTGCCTATTCCTAAAAAGGGTTTGTGCCTGTCCCCTACCTCTGGAACGCCGGAATCTGCTTCTCTGAGGCCTGTCCGAGCTTGGAAAGGACCAAGGTTTAGCTGGCCAGTGCCTGCTAAATCTAGGAGGTTGCACCTGTAGAAAATCCTTAACCATCTGCATAGATTTGGCTTTGTCCTCCATTTTCTTTAATACCTCTTCAGCTTTGGCCCCAAACAAAACATCGTGCTGCAAAGGGGCATCCAAAAGTTTGGCTTTAACCTGATCCGGCAAGCTTTGTTCCTTTAACCAAGCATGTCTTCTAATAACTGCGCCAGTTGTCGCAGCCCTACAAGAAGCTTCCAAAGAATCAAAACCACAATGCAGGGTATGTTTACCCACTTGTTCAATAGCATGCAATAAATCCTGTAACTCCTTGTCATCCGCACCAATAGAAACAGCTGACATCTTTTGTTTAAATACAGACAAAAGGTATTGCTGATACTTTAGCATATGAAATTGACAGTTCAAAGCTCTAATAGACAATGTAGCAGAAGTATAAACTTTTTTACCCCATCTTTCCAAAGCCCTGGACTCTCAGTTAGAGGGAATAGGATGTTTAGCAGAGGCCGCCTTAACACCCTTAGGGCCCTGAGAAATTGTTTCCGGATCAGGTGAAAGATTCTTAAAAAGAAACTTGTGAGAATCTGGAACCCTATAATACCTATCTGGTTTGACCGGAGTAGGGGGAAAAGAATCAGGAGAGAGGGAAGCTTCTGAAAAAACCATCCTCTACAATGTCCAATACAGGAGGAATAGCAAGAGGCTTATGCTGAGGGAGAAGAAGAAAATCCCTAAAGCCTTTTCTTGGTTTCAGAGAATTCCTGCCCTTCCCAGTGAAAATGCTCCCTCATATCATGCAAAGTTTCACCAAAAGAATAATCCTCAGGAGGAGAGACTGAAGGAAAGGAATCTTCAGCATCAGAATCCTCATAAGGAGGAAAGGAACAATCATGCTCAAGGGAAGAAGCAGAAGAAACAGAAATTTGGTCTGAAGAATCATAATCGGACTGTAATCTAGGCTTTTTGTCAGGAGGGGGATGAGAACCCCTGATCATAGATAACAAATCTTCAGCCATCCTAAGCATCTGCCTTTGAGGCCTAGGACCCTGATCAAAAGGTATCTGTGCTTGCCATTTCTTTTTAGCTGGAGCCGTAGTCATTGTCTTAGAATGCAAAACTGAATCCATATTTACATGAAGCTGTGAAGGCCTGAAAACTCCCTCAGAAGCTGGTACTTGCCTACGGGCTCCGGACCCAACTGAGGGAGTAGTATCCGAAGGTCCATTCCCTGGCAATTCTGAAGGCCCTATCAGCTCCACACCGGAGTTGGTACAGGCAGTTGGTTCAAAAGAGGCAGACGACAGGGGGTGCAAAAGCACCTCACTGACGACCGACAAACCAGCAACTGGCAATAACTGAGTAATATCCTCTGCTTTGGACCTCGGAGGCCTGTCTTTATCTTTGCGCCTCTTACACACACCAGAAGCCAGAAAAGAATCCGAAGACATATTATAATTAAACCTTTTACCAAAATAGTAGAAGGCAAAGTTGTACCTACGGCTAATAGTACGCTGATTAAATCTAGCACAAAACCCACAATTATTATTTATTTATTTATTTTATTTTATTTATTTTACATTTGTTGACTGGGCTAGTCCAGCTGGATACATATCCCTTTTCAGTAGAGGCCCGGGGAGAAAAGCTCCAGCATAATAGCAATACATGATGAGAGCAAGTTACATTTACAATATAAGAATAGGAAATAACATAGACTTAATATAAGCACAAGTAGCAAAGCAACAGGTTAAACAAACTAGTTGTATAGGATAAACACAGTGAAAATAATGGTCTAGGTAACTAACTTATCAGGGCAGATTATGAGTACAGGAGATTTGATAAGTTAGTCAGGTTCTGTGCATGGGCATAGCCATTGTAGCTTAAGATGGTTTTTGAGGTTGTTTTTGAACTGTTTATGTGAGGACATGAGTCTAAGGGTGTTTGGCAAGGAGTTCCAGGGCTTTCCAATGGAGTTGGCATACAGGGCATCACCACCCGAGTACTTAGCTTTAGTTGTTAAGATCTGGACATTATTAGCTGATCTAAGGGAGTTAAGGTTGGAGTAAGGGGTCAAAATACTACGCAGTGCGGGAGTTCTGTTGGGATGGTGGATTATTTTAAAGGCTTCGGTGAGTTGGTTAAGTTTGAGAAGATTGGGTAGTTCCAACCAACCGAAGCCTAAGGTTAAGGCAGTGGTGGTGCGATAAGGGGAACCTGTTATGAATCTAGCAATATGGTTATAAGCAAGAGAGAGCATGTTAAGTTCGCTTATTGAGGAAGGAAAAACTGGGGATGCATATAGTAGGGTGGAGAGGAGATGCGCGGGCAATAGTTAGTTTGGTCGAGGGGTTAAGAAGTTTTTATTCTGTACATGGATCCAAGTTTTTGTTAACCGATTTAATGGTTTGGGTAATGTGGATGTCAAATTTTAGCTTATAGTCAATGGTAACACCTAGTAATTTGGTACTGGTAACAGGGGCTATGATGGTTCCGTTGATAGATTTAATATGAAAAGGTGTAATGTTAGTATTTGGGAGTTCCTTGCCAAGGTGTATTGGGGGAAAAATAGGAGTAATTTAGTTTTTGTTGGATTGAGTAGGAGTTTCAAGTCAGTGAACCATTTCTCAACTAAAGTAAAACAGAGTTGAGTAGTTGTTTGGAGTTTTGAAAGGGAGACATCGGAGCAGATCAGGGTGGAGTCATCAGCATATTGTATGCAGGTGGATTTGGGGATGACTGAGTGAAGGTTGTTTATGAAGATGGAAAATAGAAGAGGACCAAGTATGGAGTCCTGAGGAACACCGATGGTGTTTGAGAGCAGGTCTGATAGTTTGTCTTGCCACAGGACAGCTTGTTGCCTACCAGTGAGGTACACCTTAAACCAGCTTAGTGCAGGGGTGCTAAGATGTAGGCGGTATTAAGTTGGTGATTGACCATATCGAACGCTTTCGATAGGTCAAGAAAGAGGGCGGAGGATATTAGTTTGTTGTTACGATTGTTATTAATGGAGTCTATAAAGGAAAGGAGGGCGGTGGTAGTACTGTGGTGGGGGCGGAAGCCATGTTGGGAGTTGGATAAGAGACGATTAAGGGTTAAGTAGTGAAGGAGTTGTTTGTGAACACATCTTTCCATAATTTTCGCTATTGGAGACAGGATTGCTATTGGTCTGTAGTTGGATGTTTCAGTGGAGGTACCTCCTTTATGAAGAGGGATGATATAAGAAATCTTCCAAGAAGAGGGGATGGTGGCTTCAGTAATGTTTCTATTGATCAGGATGGATATAGGGTAGGCGATGGCTTCGGATGCTATTTGTAAGTATTCCGCTGGGAGGTGATCAGCCGCCAGGGTGGTTGGTTTAAGTTTTTTTAAGAGGGAACAAATATAGGAGGAAGAGACAGGGTTTAGGTTAAAGGAGGTGTGGGCAGCTTCGTGAGGTTGAGAGGTAGGTGGGGCAGTGGAGGTTAGTTGGCTAGCAAGAGATTGGATAGTATCGGTGAAGAAGGAGTTAAAGGTGTTGGCTACTGCCGCCGCCTCTTTCCCGATGAGATTCTCAGGGGTTGGGGTAGTAGTTTTACCTGGGTGAAGGAGGTTGTTAAATCCTGCCCAGAACTTCTTTATTCTGGAGGTGGCAGAAGTATTGTTTTTTGTCCTTGGTAGTGGCTGATTTGGTAGTGTTTCTTAGCTGTTGAAATTTAATGCGATCTTGGGGGGTTTTAGTGGCTCTCCATTTGTCCCAGGCCTGGTTTCTGAGTTTCATTTTGGTTTTGGTTTCTCTAGTTAACCAAGTTGCTATACGTATTTTGGATCTGATTAGTCTGTTTGGGGCATGTGTTTCTAGTATCCTAAGGAATGTGTGAAGTGAGATTTTAAAATGGACCAGTTGCAGGATTTTAGGTCTGCAAGGAATAATTGTGGGACAAAGTTATTTTTGTTTCTAATTAGTCTATATAAGGGGGGGTTGGTAGTTGGGCATTTATGTTTAATAATATAGGTAATTAGGTGGTCACTGAGGTCACTGGGAAGGGTCCAAGTGGTATAGTTAATTGAATCTTTATTGGTGAGGATCCAATCGATGGTGGTTTCTTTTTGGTGAGTATTGCCAAGTCTGGTTGGGGAAAGTATATTTTGGGAAAAGCCATGTAGGTTAATAGGTTGTGGGGTTGTATGGGTAGAACAGAGGGACCAGTCTATATTGACATCCCCAAGTACTATGGTTTCTTGTGGGTAATTAGTGGCTAGCCAGGACAGTGTTTGCTCCAGATTTTCTATGTTATTCCCTGGTGGGATATAAATAACAATGAGGTTGATGCATTTTTGAGTGTTTAAGCATAGCTTTAGGGCAATAAGTTCTAAATTAGAGATTATGGGAGGTTGTGTTGGGTTCTTAATGATATTCAGGGTATTCCTGAACATAACAGCTATACCTCCACCCCTGAAGATATTATACCCGGGAGGAGAATCTCTTCGTCCTTAGTGGTTTTAGCCATGTTTGTTAGACACATAATGTCAGGGAATGAGTAGCTAACATAGCGCAGGTTGTGCACCTTGTTGTTAATGCTTCTTAGGTTCAGATGTACTAGAAGGGAGTCAGTAGAATTACGAGCAAATTTAGATGGGTTAGAGTCTAAGACAGTAGTGGGACCTGGATTGGGATGGATATCATAAATGGTAATACTATTTTTCAGGTAAATTAATAGTCTTTGTAGTTTGAATAGTTATTTGAGGTTATCTTTATTATTTGTAAGTTTAGTGTTATGAAGGGTGAGTTGGGATGTTGGGGATTTTGTTTTAACAGTGTTGGTTGGTGGACAGATATGGCAGAAAGATTAGAATGGCAGTTGGTGTAGCGCTTAGGAAGGGAGAATCCTATGAGAGTTTGGTTTTCATACTTTGTTAAAAAATAGGCAATAAGGAGTAGTAGGATTGTTGAGAGGAGGGTTGTAGAATAGGTGAATTTGGCCATGGTGTAAGAGTGGAAAGTGTACTAGGAAGGGAAGAGGCTTTAGTTTTATCTTTGGAATTGGGGGAGGACCTAGAAGTGGGAGGAGTAAGGAGGAAATTGAAGGAGCGTATGGTTTGCAAAGGGGAACTTGGGAGGGGTTATCTATTCCTATAAATGTGGGGGTACTGGGGCGGGGATATGGGGGCAGGGAGTGGAGCGGAGTCTCCCGGTAAGGGGGGCTTAAGCGGAGCCGCCCGGAGTTCTTGGGGTCTTAGAGCCAGCAATAGGTGAGTGCAATATTCAGCGTAGTGAAATTACTACCAGTGCATACAGTAAAGAAGCACTTTGGAGAGATATATTTTGCACTTAAGTTAAGAAATGGTACTGCCAGGTTCCAGTGTGCAACAACCTTAGTTTGGTCTTTCCAAGAGAATTGGGTAATAGCTTTTCAAGGAGGTGAGGACTGGTCTTTGCAGACGCTTTGGTTGTTGTCAGGTAGGAGCGTTTGTTCTTAGGAGCCACGCGTTGTTAGGATTAGAGTGGGGGGCTTCCTGTGTTAGAAGGGAGAGAGACAGCACAATTAGTTTCTCCGTGTAAATAGTATTGATTCATAGGCGTCTATATGTATGGTCTAGTGAGAACTCAATGCTTGGGGGAAAGTAATCAACAACAGTAGATATGCAGTTAGTGTTACAGTCGCTAGAAAGTCAGTATCATGATTGCTTCAGTGTAAGGAACAATATGGAATTAGATGGTATAACACATGGCATACCAAGGCTAAGAGATTAAATTGAAAAAAACATGCAGTACAAAGCAATTACCTAATAGTATTAGATAAAAGACGCCAGTGTTACAACAAGAACACGTGCAGACACCCTGAGTTAGCTGCAAACAAACCACTGACCCAGTCGCAAAATTAAACAAGACAATATGGCATCTGCCCTGCGAGCCAGCTGCAAACAAACCACTGACCCAGTCGTAAAATTAAATAAGACAATATGGCATCTGCGCGGAGCGGGGCATACACCGCCCGGAGTTCTTGGGGTCTTAGAGCCAGCAATAGGTGAGTGCAATATTCAGCGTAGTGAAATTACTACCAGTGCATACAGTAAAGAAGCACATTGGAGAGATATATTTTGCACTTAAGTTAAGAAATGGTACTGCCAGGTTCCAGTTTGCAACAACCTTAGTTTGGTCTTTCCAAGAGAATTGGGTAATAGCTTTTCAAGGAGGTGAGGACTGGTCTTTGCAGACGCTTTGTTTGTTGTCAGGTAGGAGCGTTTGTTCTTAGGAGCCACGCGTTGTTAGGATTAGAGTGGGGGGCTTCCTTAGTTTGGTCTTTCCAAGAGAATTGGGTAATAGCTTTTCAAGGAGGTGAGGACTGGTCTTTGCAGACGCTTTGGTTGTTGTCAGGTAGGAGCGTTTGTTCTTAGGAGCCACGCGTTGTTAGGATTAGAGTGGGGGGCTTCCCGTAATAACCAAGTGTGTAGTCTAAACAAGCCTTATTAATTCTTCTAGCAGCCATCTCCTGCAAGGCTGACTCCTTCTCCAAACGGCTTGTACAGAATCTGTATAACAACTTAAATGGCAGAATATAGCCATATCTGCAAAACTTACTCCAAAATTAAAGTTACCTCACATCCAACCTTCCATTATGGCTGTGAGTTCCACAACAATTAGCAACGTTATGGTCAGGCCCCAGGCAGGGAATACAATAAGAGTGAAAATCCCTATGAGGTATTTGTTTCCCACAAGAAATACAATTATTAACTTTTCTGACATCTGACTGGAGCAAGAAAAGACCTCCCCACGGGTACTTATCTTAAAAAACAAAAAATCCTGGAAGTAAATCCAAAAACAGACAGAAGTAGGCCGACCGGCATCAGCGAACTGCTCAGGGCACCGCGAGGCAAGAAAGACTGGGGTAATGGCGTTGGCTGAGGTCTTTATACTTCCTGGCGCATTGACGTCAGGATAAAAGCGACCTCAGCTGACGCCCAATCCAGACTTTGGGATTCTGGCCGATCAAGGGCTGCTGCTGGCAGGAAGAACCCTACAGTCATGACTGCAACAGTGAACCACGAAGGACATCTTCACCTTACTTAAGACAGAGGTGGTAATTTTCACAGCCCCCACGCTAAAGGATAATGCTGCCCAAGATGCAGAAACCTTTACAAATGCACTCTATGAGCATCTACAAGGATGCATGGATCATGCCATCCCTAGGAAAACCAACACTCACTCCCCTAAGAGAAAGAAACCAGTCTGGTGGACAATTGCCATAAACAGGCTATGCAACAGAAGGAGGAAACTAGTTCAGAAAAAAAGCAAATCCCAAGAAGGAAAGACATCACTGATCAGTATCAGTAAGAAACTAAGGTCCCTCATCAAATCCTCCAAGGCTAACTTCGAAGGAAAAATAGCCAAGGATTCGAAAGATAACTACAAAGCCTTCTTTAGCTATGTCAAGAATCTCAGTGGCAACTCGTAGATATGCTCTGAGCTAGTGCAAAATAGCACAAAATATACTGAACCTACTGATATTGCCAACATCCAGGCAGATAGATTCAGTGCAAACTTCACCCCGCTCTCACCGCCCAAAAGGACCCACAACAACACCGGAAAAGTGTAGTGTCCCAGAAATCACAGACACACAGGTGAAAACAGCCCTTTCAAAAGCCAAAAGCACAGCGTCAATGGGGCCAGATGGTGTCCCAGGCTGCGTCTTGCACAAACTACAGAACGAACTAACCCCCCACCTAAACACACTGTTCAACCTCAGCCTCTCCACAGGCTACCTGCCCATAGAATGGCGCACAGCAACAGTTATTCCGCTCCACAAAGGAGGGGCCACAACTGACCCTGGTAACTATGCCCCATAAGCCTGACTAGCCTGGTCTGCAAGGCTATGGAGTGCATCATCATGGAACTCATTAACAAAGACACTGGGAACCTCCAAACACTTGACCCCACCCAGTTCGGCTTTGTTAGGGGCAGATGATGCCTACTAAGCCTGGATGACTTCTTCGAAACATTCACCAAGGCCATAGATGAGGGGAAGGTAGTTCACACAGCCTACCTTGACCTCGCCAAGGCTTTTGACACCATTCCCCACTCGGGAATTATAGAAAAACTCACCAGCCTAAACATAAACCCCTACGTCACAAGATGGGTTGCCAGCTGGCTTAAAGACAGAACTCACATGGTAAGAATATCGGGCTCCAGGTCCGACTCTAAACCATTTACAAGTGGTGTCCCACAAGGCTCGGTCCTGGGACCCCTACTGTTCAGCATATACTTCTCAGAAGTACAGGCAAACACAGGAGGACTATGGCTAACCAAGTTCGCCAATGACTGCAGACTGGGAGACGTAACTGACTCTCCGGCTGACACGGACATTCTCCAAAAGGGCCTTACTGAGACAGACACCTGGTGTTAAAGTCATGGTCTCAAGCTAAATGCCAAAAAATGCATAGTCATCCCATTTGGGAAAAACAAAACACCCATGAATTACCACATAGGTGGCAGCCCCCTTAATACAAAAGAGGTAATAAGAGATCTGGGGACCCAGGTAGATAGTAATCTCTCCTTTGACAATCATATTGCCAAAGTAGTTAGGAAATCCTTCTATGTAGCCCATCTAATTACTAAAGGGTTCACATCTAGAAATAAAGAGGTTATAGTGCCCCTCTACTCGTCACTCATCAGACCCATCATAGAGTACAATGCCCTGTTTGGGATGTACCTCACAAGGCACTTCCAACAGCTGGAAAGACCACAAAAGTACCTCACCAAGAGGATTACTGGTCTCAAACATATGTCCTATGCAGCCCGACTGGAAAAACTCCAGCTGTACTCAGTGGCAATATCGCTTACTCAGAGGTGATCTCTGCCTGACTTACAAAGCCATGTCCAACTCAGAATTGATGGACATGCTCCACCTAAAGAAATCCAAGTCACTGTGAGCCACTTGCTCTAGTGAGCTAAACCTTGCCACAACAATAAATAGAACATGCTGAAGGGATAGTTTCCTGTCACAGAGACTCCCCATGCTTTGGAACAAAATTCCTTACTACATTAGGCAGAGCCTCTCACTAACACTCTTCAAGAGAAACCTTGACGAGTGAATGGGTAACAGAAAATACACCCCTGGGATCACTTCATTGGCTCTTCTTGACAGAGGCTCAGTTAATTAATCAATGGGGTGGCGAAAGCTGACACACTCTGGCTAGGCTTATAAATGCCGTTGGGCAGATAGCCTAGTACCTACCTATGAACCTATGAACACAGATGGAATGTTATGGTAAGACATAACTTCTTTACCTGATGTTGTAAATCTTCATTCATTCCTTACTGATAGGACACAGTCCCCAGCTACTTCTAGTCCTGGGTGGCCCTAAGGAAGGATATTCCTGAGCACCATAGAACCAAAAGATGCTCTTCCCCTGGAGGCCAAATCCAATTTGTAATGAGTGATACAGGTATGTGGACTTGCCCAAGTGGCTGCTGCACAGATATCATCCACAGAAGCTCTGGAGTGAAAGGCCACTGAGGTTGCTATCGATCTAGTTCAGAGAGCCTTTATTTTGGAAGGCACGGACATTTTGTTCTGTTGGTAGATGAAAGTAATGGTGTTTCTGAGCCAAGAAGATAAAGTCATTTTAGAAACAGACTTACCCATCCTGGGTCCTGCAAAAGCTACAAACAGTTGATCCGTTTTCCTAAGAGATTTTGTTCTGTCCAAGTAAAAAACAAAGTTGCCTATGAACATCAAGAGTATGTAGAAGGTACTCCCCTTTATTGGAATGATGGGGAAAGAAAACAGGTAGGTCAATAGATTGGTTTATGGAAAAAACAGAAATGACCTTGGGCAAAAAGGAAGGATTAGTACAGAGAGAAACTTTATCCTTGTGAAAAATCAAATACGGTCTCTTGACACTCAAGGCCTGCAACTCAGAAGTTCTTCTCACTGAGATAAGGGCTACTAGGAGTAGGGTTTTCCAGGACAAAAATTTTATATTGCATGAATTAGAAGGCTCAAAAGGAGGACTTGTTAACAACTGAAGCACCAACGTCAAGTCCCAAGGCTCTGTAGGGGGCTTGACAGGAGGTTTAATATGTAATACTCCTTTCATGAAGGTTTTGCAAAGTCGGTGTGATATAACTGATGAATTGTCTATTCCATTGTGAAAATTTGCAACAGCTGTTAAATGTACTGTAATCGTCGATGCTGAAGCTCCAGCGTGTAACAGGGTAGTGAGATATTCTAGGATCTTCTGAATTGGTATAGAGAAGGGATCCATGTTTTGTTCTTTGGCCCATATAGAGAACTTAGTCCACTTACTGAAAAAAAAATTTTCTGGTGGATGGTTTGTGCGAAGCCAGGAGGATCTTGCGAACAGGGGATGAAATATCAGGTAGCCTGGCAGTCATCGGAAGTGAAGAAACCAAGCTGTGAGCTTAAGGCTGTGGAGATTAGCGTGAATCAATCCCTGAGGGTGAGTCAGCAGTCTTTGAGAATGATCCAGGATCCATGGACTGTGGATCAGGTGAGGCCATAGGAATGGGAACCAGACTCGACGGGGCCAATACGGGACAATGAGGATCACTTTGCTTCTCAACCTTTGAGCTTTCTGTAAAAATTTTGGGATGAGGGGAAAAAGGGGGGAAAGACATACAGTAGACCCTGGGCCAATCATGTGTCAGAGCATACCTCGATGACTCCCCCAGAGGGGGGATCAGGGCAAAGTAGCTTCTGCATTTGTTGTTTAGGGATGAAGCAAACAGGCCGCAGCAAGGCCTGCCCCAGCGACAGAAGATTTGAGCTGCTATAATTGGGTCGAGGGACCACTTGTGAGGCATCAATATGTTCCTGCTCAGAATGTCTGCAATGAGATTGGAGCTCCCGGGAATGTGCATCGCTATGGGAAAGTGGTTGGAAGCCATCGCCCAATGCCATATTCTCATGGCTTCCTGACATAGGGGGTAAGACCTGGCTCTGCCTTGTTTGTTGATGTACTACACGACTGACATGTTGTCCAGTTGAATTGCAATGGTCCCGGAAGGAAGGGATGTGTGGAACACTTGCAACGCTAAGAGAAATGCCCTCAATTCCAGGACATTTATGTGCAAATTGGCCTCTATCTGGTACCAAGTGCCTTGGACCATCCTTCCCTGGAAATGCCCCCCCCCCCAACAGGGAAGCATCAGTGATCACCGTGGTCTTGGGCTGGGGGAGACAGAATGGTCGACATCAAATCTTTGTTTCTGGCTTCATCAACCATAGCATTTCTTTCTTGCAAAGGTTTGTAAGGCATATCATGTGGCTGAGTGGGTGGATTAAAATCGACCATTGTGATGAATAGAGCCACTGTAATAGTCTCATGTGCAACCTCGCCAAGGGTACTAGGGTAATAGTTGCTGCCATAGAGCCTAATAGTTGTAGTACAAGGTGCTGGTACAGATGTCTGTGGAAGGAGAACTTGAATCTGATTTCTTATTTATGAAAGCCTGTGAGGAGGAAGGGAAGCTTGACAGGACGTTGTGTTGAAGATCGCTCCAATAAATTCCAGTGTTCTTGTTGGTGACATGTTTGATTTTTCCATATTGATCATGATACCTAGGAGAAGAGCAAGGCCTTGAGTGCAAGACAAACTGAAGATGAGAAAGTTCCTGGTCGTGGCAGTGAGGAGCCAATCATCTAGATATGGAAACACCTGGAATCCTTGTAGCCAGAGATGAGCTACTACAACTGCCATACATGTGGTAGACACTCTGGGGGCTGTTGAGAGACCAAAGAGCAGTACCCTGAACTGGTAGTAATTGGCTCCCAGCCGGAAGCGAAGAAATCTCCAAGAGCGCTCGTCCATCTTTATGTGGTAATACGCATCCTGAAGGTCTATAGAGCACATCCAGTTGTCCTTCCCCAGAAAGGGGAGAATGGACTGCACCATGATCATCTGGAATTTTTGAGGTTTGATGAATTTATTTAGTATGCTGAGATCCAGTATTGGTCTCCTGTCTTTTTTGGCACTAAAAAGAACCTCGAGTAAAACCTGGATCCTATTTTGTCTGGTAAGACTGGTTGGATGACTCTTTTTCTTAGCAGCTTTTCGATTTCCAAGGCTGCAGCATTTGTCTGACCGGGTGGAACGTTGGGGATTCGTTTGACGGGTCTGGAAGTGAGATCAAATGGGATACGATAGCCTCTAGATATCATTCTCTGCACCCATTAATCCATTGTTTTGAGTTGCCAGGCTTGTTGGTGCAGAGAGAATCGTCCCTCGACTGCTTCCAGAGGAAAGCAATCAGGCTGCTGCTCAGGAGCGCTGGAAGGGTCAGCCAGAGAATGAATCCCTGACGCCCTGGTTGAGCAGACCCTCTCTGCCCCAAAAGGGACGTCTTCCGAGTGAGTTGCCCCCTCTGCCCTGGGGGGAATGCTCATCACGAGTGTAACGAAAAGATACCTGGGACTTCTTGAACCACAATTTTCCTCCCCCTCTGGTTTCTGGAGTAGGTTCTCGGGGGGGGGGGGGAACGTATGCCCATGGCAGACAAGGTCTTTCCGTTTTTTCACTACATAAGAGTGTGTCTCTTACTTTTGGACCAAAGAGGGAAGATTCATCAACAGGCGCATTGACAAAGGAAGATTTGAAAGAGTCTGTGAAGTCACACAAATGCATCCAAGCATGCCGTCTCATGACGATGCCCGATGCGGCTGCTCGAGTGGATCCCTTGGTGGTGTGAGAAATCAAGTGCATCGAGGAGTTCGAGATGGATTCTAGGGTAGCTACCTCTGAGGCAATAGTATCACGCACCTCCTCAGGCAGTACCCCTGCCAAAGAGGCAGACATTTCTGAAATTTACTCTCTTTGGAGGCGAGTAAAGTGTACCAGGTAATTCAGTGACCGAATGGCAAAGGTCGCTGAAGCAAAGGTCCGCTTCCCCAGTCTGTCCAAAGCCCAAGACTTCCTGTTCGGGGAATGAACAGTGGAACTATCTTCTGCCAGTTCCTGCTTAGTGGCTGCCACCACGACCATGGAATCTACTACTAGCTGTTTGAACCAGTTGGGTTGGTCTTCAGGCATGGACAAAATTTTATCGGGCTTCCAGGGGACAGGTTATATGTTGCCCGGAGCCTTCCAGGCACGCTGCACAATAAGCCTAATGAGGTCATCTGCAGGTGGAGTCACCCTGGAAGTAGATGGTCGAGCATAGAAAACCTGCAAGAACACTGATACCTCCAAAGAAGGGTTGGAGGATTTCCAAACTCCCCTCTGCCTGAGGATCTCGAGAATGTCTCCAAATGAGACATCTTCCGGGGGAGGCCGTGGGGACCCTTCTTCCTCATCGTAATCGGTATCTTCGGTGATGGATTCCTCAAGGGAATCAAGATGCTTCCTCTTAAAAAGTTTCTCTTGGGGTGGCTCCCCAGTGGGGTCTTCTGAGGAGGACTCCAGAGAAAGAGTTCCCTTCAAGGGAAGGTTTTGCGGCTCCCATGCCCGAGATCCCAGAGTAGGGGGTTGGGATAGCTGCATGCTGGGAGGGGGGGGTTCTGGTTCCAATGGCAATGGTGCCAACTGTGAGCCTGTAAAAGTGAGGACCCTCTCCATCACTTGGAAAGCAGGCCCACTGGAAGAGGGATGGGACCCAAGAACTAAGAAGCACAACCTCGGAGCTGGGGTCACACCCCACCCCGACGAGCCCATCTCCAGGCAAGGAGCTCCAAGAGGACCAGTAGCTGCCGGAGCTGGGACCATAGACAGCGCCATAGAAAAAATTGGCACCAAACTAGGTGTCATGGTGCCGACAGCCCAATCACTGCTCTGAGGGTGCACCAGTTCTGAAGGAGCCATGGCACCGAGAGTTATCAAAGCCGACAGGAAAGCCTCTGCTGTCAGAGCTGAGACAGAATGCACCAGGAAGGACATCTGTACTGAAATCTCCAGAACCTGGGAGGAGGTTAGAGGAGGATAAACAGGTGAATATGCCAGGAAAGCTTCTGTTCCAAGGGGGAGAGAAGACCTAGTCGGTCGGTAAGCCTCTAGCTGTCAAAAGCTGGTCCACAACCCTCACTACATCTTGTTCTGAGAGACTCTTGGTGGATCTGATGGAAGTTGCCGATGGAGACTCTGGTCTTTCAATAAATGGGCTGAATTGCTGCCCCAAAAAAGGGTCATGAGATGGGGAGTACCTTGTTCTAGCAAGGTGCTCAATCTTTGGAAATGCAGGTGTCAACATAGTTGAAGCTGAGTAAGTCATCAGTACCATGGCCGGTGATGGCAACGATGCTGGTACCGGAGTAGGAACCTGTGTCATGATCAAGGTCGGCAGTGAAGGAGAAGACAGAGACGCCGGTGCCAAAACTGTCTGTGCCGATGGCGCGGAAGACGCCTGATATCTACTCGGTTTCAAAGAGGATGGAGATGTTGGCACTGAGTAACTGTTTTTTCTTTATGTTTTTATGTTTTTTAACATCCTTTTGACTAGGAGGTGGTGAGACCTCCATCCCAGAGAGAGCCTCCAAGAAGGGTGTTTTTAACACACCCTTCAAAATTAGTTTGTTCTTGCATTCAGCTAATGTACGGTTGCTGAAACCAGAGCAAATATCACAAGACACGTTAATATGGTCAACGTCCAAACAATAAACACACCGGGCATGACCATCTGAGTTGGGCATCTTACGCCCGCACTTATCACACTTCTTAAACCCTAGTTTTGCTTTATCAGACATCATGGAAACTTCACAAACATTATAGTCCTAAACTACAACTATAACTAACAAAAAACAACAGCAAGGTTATAGTAGAAGAGTTTTTTTTTTTAACAGATAGATAGAAAGAAGGAGTACCAGCAATGGTACTAAAAAAATACCACAAAGTGGTAGGGAAAGGGCCTACCAAAGGTAGGGGAGAGTGACAGTACCAACGATGGTACGAAAAGAACTACTGAAGGTAGAGGATAGGTTTTAGTAAGAAAGTGTATAAATTTAAAGACAAAGCGATAAGCTTAAGGAAAACTGACTAGAGGAAGGTAATCATATTAGATAAACCACAAAAACAATACACTTAGCTTGAGAGAAAGGCTTGGCACGTCTGACGAGGAATGCGGCAAATGAGATCTAAAAAGACTATGAGAGGGGCATTGTGGGTAAGCTGAGAGTTTTTGGCTGGCACGAGCTTGATAATGGCTGTGTCGGTTCCGAGGACAGAACCGAAGTCCTATCAGTAAGAAATGAATGAAGATTTACAACATCAGATCTAGTTTTCTATCCAAGGGAGGATTAAATATCTGTTTTTGACATCCTCTGGGAGGTTTTGAGAAAGCAGTCAGGCAAGCATCCTCATAGCAGTTCCAGTGGTAGCAGCTCTGGAAGTGGCATCAGCAGATTCATAAGCATCGCATTTTAAACAGAGGGTAGTCACTTAGAAAACAGAGGATAGCAAGTTGTATAAAGCAGATTTCTCCTCAAGAGAAAACGTATGTTAAAATAGTCCTTATATTCTCACAAAAGACAAGTGTTGAAGGATACACCTTTTTTCCCCAAATTTATCAAGAGCCTTCTCATCCTTGTCAGAAAGAAATAGTTTAGTATTAACCATTTGTTTAACAGCAGCTGGTTTCAGTAAAGTTTTAGCCTTTCGGTCAGATCTGGAATAACTCCATAGAAACACAAATGGTTGACGAACTTTCTAAAATCTATCTGCTTTTTTTGGATCATCAAGGAAGATGAAGGATGTGATAAATCATCCTCCAAAGCAGGTAGAACAGGAAGAACAGTAGTAGGTTCTAGAAATTCCAGTTGTAAAAATCATAATACTTCCTGAAGAACTGAGAAAAATCACAATTTTACACTACAATAGCCGATTAATTTTAGAAATAGTTTAACTCATAACATCCAAGTGACGCCCCCAGGTGCATCTGCATTTAACTCCTACTGACGCCTCTAGGCATCAAATATTGCTTGTTCATATTTGCATCAATAATTCCAAAACCATGCTATCTATGTACAGGGTTTTAAAAGATTTCATCTTAAAGCTTGCACAATGGCAAACTCAGTTGCATTCATATTTGACCTCTGTCTAGTGCACGTAAAGAGATATTAACTGTTGTTTTTACAATATTAATTTATATAAATATATATATATATATATATATATATATATATATATATATATATATATATATATATATAAAGTTCACATTTTTCTTCAACAACCAAGTAACATAGAGAGAACTCCTTCATATGAAAGCTCTCAGATCATCATCTTCTTTCAGCTGTTCCCGTTAGGGGTCGCCACAGCGGATCATCTGTTTCCATTTCTTCCTGTCCTCTGCATCATGCTCTTTCACACCAACCGCCTGCATGTCCTCTCTCACCACATCCATAAACCTTATCTTAGGCCTTCCTCTTTTCCTCTTACCTGGCAGCTCCATTCTTAGCATCCTTTTCCCAATATACCCAGCATCCCTCCTCAGCACATGTCCAAACCAACGCAATCTCGCTTCTCTTGCTTTGTCTCCAAACTGTCCAACCTAAGCTGACCCTGTAATATACTGATTCCTAATCCTGTCATCCTAGTCACACCCAGTGCAAATCTTAACAGCTTTAACTCTGCCACATCCAGCTTTGACTCCTGCCTTTTTGTCAATGCCACCGTCTCCAACCCATATAACATAGCTGGTCTCAGTACCCTCTTGTAGACCTTCCTTTTCACTCTTACTGGTACCCGTCTGTCAGAAATCACTCCTGCACTCTTCTCCACCCATTCCACCCTGCCTGTACTCTCTTCTTCACCTCTCTTCCACACTCACCATTACTCTGAACTGTTGATCCCAAGTACTTAAACTCATCCACCTTTAACAACTCTACTCCCTGCATCCTCACCATTCCTCTATTCTCCCTCTTATTTACACATATATTCTGTTTTAGCCCTGCTGACCTTCATACCTCTCCTCTCTAAAGCATATATCCACCTCTCCAGGGTCTCCTCAACCTGGTCCCTACTCTCAAAGCTCTCAGATAGATGAATAAAATGCTGAGGACAGTATGTGTGTAACTTGAGTAGTTGCTGAGATATTATAAGCTGTTTACAAAATATTATAAATGTAATATTTACTATGTTTACTGAGACTTATAAAATATCAGTTTAAGACCTAGAATCTAAAGAATACTACCACTATAAAATAGTTTGTGCTGAAGGGTTTGTCATTTATACATCTTTCATAACTCCTATGGTTCCAGAGATATAAACATTTGCCTGAAATGTGAGAACATGATTTGATCCTGTCAAATTCCATTGGAAGTTACTGTGCAAACTTCCCGAGCTCCATTGGAATGATTGAGTTAAGATGAAAAGAATCCTTAAAATTGCTGTTCAAAGCCACACTCTACGCAGAATCTGAATCTGAATTCTGTGGAGATAATACATAATCTATACTTTTACAATCATTTTGAGGTTCAAACTCTTCATTTTCTTCAGAAAATGAAGAATCACTTTTTCTTTTACCAAAAAAGTAAAGTTGCATAATTCCTACTAACCTATAACAGAAGATGCCCGAATTTCACGCTGCTTCAGTGGCATATGGGTTCTCTGACTGCAAAAATACCTACATTGGCAGCTTTCCAGAGCAGAGAATCCCTTTCTCTGACTCTGTGCGCTAGGGGATTGGTTAAGCCACTCCCATCAAAGGCAGCCTAACCCCCGTCACAGAAATTCAGTTATTAAGGCCTTTAGTGCAAACTGGATAAATCAACAAGGACCAGTAGCAAGAGCTGCCCAAAGCCAACCCAACCAGTTCTCACCAAAGCCAACCAACAACATGACATGGCTGGATAAAAACAAACTACACACAAAATAAGGAGAATGGTGGGTAGTGTTGCCACTAGGGCAGTGTGAAACTTGAACATCTACTATTACAGGTAAGAAGGACTTGCGCAACTGTACTATGTTCACGATTCACACTGCCTCAGTTGCATATGGATAGAGTCCCAAAGCTTACCCTACCTGGGAAGAGGAAGCTTAAGCATCCAGGAGCCCCTAGAGAATGATCCTCACAAAGCCTGCTCTGGAACATGAGAAAGAAACCAGTTTGTAATGCTTTGTAAAAGTATGGACAAAGGACCAATATGCTGCCTTGAGAATGCTTCTAGAGTCCACTCCTTTACAATATTCCACTAAAGAGGATAAGGTTTTGGTGGAATGTGCCTTAACCTTGCCTAGAACAGATTCACCATGGTGGCAGAAACAAAAAACAAAAAAACAACAGTAGGGGGTAAGCAATAAGCAGTTGTGCTTAGAAACAGGTTGACCCTACTTAGCTCCAGAAAAGGAAATAAACAGCTGTTAAGATTTCCTAAAGGGCTTAGTTCTGTCAAGGGATGCACAATCTTCTCTCCCTTGTTTTTAGGTTCTGAAAGAAAATTAGGAGACTGATGACTTGATTCAGGGTAAATTCAGAAACAGCTTTTGGCATGAAGAAAGGATTAGTGCATAGAACAACCCTATTATTTGTGGAAAATCAGACAAGGTTGGTCCAAAAAAGAGAGCTCAGAGACTTGTCTTGCAGATGTCAGAGCAATAAGCAAAACAGCTTTCCAAGTAATGATCTTCAAATCAGCCTGAAAGGCAGGTTCAAAAGGAGATAAGGTCAATTCTTCAAGAACAAAGTTGAGATCCCATAGAGGAGGAATTTGATTTTCAGGGGATCCCAAGTGCAATACTCCTTTCATAAACTGATCAGATAAAGAGATGAAAGACAGGGATCCGTGGGCAGAGAAGTTGAGATGGCCACAAGATGCACCATGATAGATGCAAAAGATAAACCATTGCTGAGTTGCTCAAATAGTTCAAAACCAGAGGGGTAGACATCATTCTGGGTCCTCTTATATCAGTTAGGCATCACCTAGAAAACCTTTTCCACTGGTAAACATAAGATTTTCTAGTTGCAGGTTTTCTTGCCTCCATCAATACTTGCTGCACATCCTCATTGAACAACTGCCTAAAAGGTATCAAGATAGAATAATCCAGGCTGTAGTAGCAACTGCTCTAAGTTAGGGTGCACCAGTCGCCCTGAAACTGTGTCAGCAGATCCAGAGTACGCGGAAGCTTGTGGTAAGTGCCTTTAGCCAATTCCATTAAAAGGATAACCAACCCTACCTGAGCCAAAAGGGGGGTCACCACAATGGTCTTTGGTAATTCTTTCTGAATCACCAGAAGTAACATGGGTATTAGTGGAAAGGGTAGAAATGCATAAAGTAATATTCCTGGCTAAGGGAATGAGAATTCTTCAGTCCTCTAATCATAGCTGCAAGGATGTCTCAAAAATAAATTTTCCAACTATCTGTTTTGAAAGGAGTTGAACAGAACAATTTGAACTGTTCCCTCCTTGTGGACCAAATCCAGGCAGACCTGTCCTGAGTTTACACTCATAAGAGTCTGTGATTTTCTTAGTCCGTTTGCCACTATGTTTTGCTCTGATGGGATGTATGAGGCCTGAAGCATCACAGAATGCCTTAAGGCTAGCATCCAAGTCATCACTGCTAACTGGCGGGTAGGGTATGACCTCATACCCCTTGTTTGTTCAGGTACCACATAACTGTGGAGTCATCTGACCAATAAAATGGGACCTGGAGACCCTAAGTGGTGAATAACCTTTAAGGTTTGAATCCATAACATTTCTTTGATGTTTACTTGCTTTGTAACATCTGAAGGACCCCATTCAACTTGCACTTGAACTTCTCCCTGTACACTGTTACCCATGCAAAATCGGAACTGACTGAACTGGGGTCTGGAAGGAGAAGGGTAACTCTGGATTGAGACATCTGATCCTTCCACCACTATAACTCTCATTTCACAAAATCTAGTACTGCTACCTTGAACTCTAGCAGAAGCAGCTGGGACCAATATTTGTTTTTAAGAACCATTAAATCTTTCTCATGTGGATTTTGACCAGTGTGGTATCTTGAAGATCATTGATGCCATGAGTCCTAGTATTTTGAGAAACTCTCTTTCAAAGGTAGCTTTTCAAGAGAGAAATCCCTGAAAATGTTCTGAGCAGTCAGAACAATATATTCTAGTAGAAAAGAAATACTTTTTTCTGTGTCCATCAAAGCCCAGGACGACAACTCTTTGTGACGGTATCAAGACAGAGCATTTGTAGTATCAATTTGATGTTGTAAGCAATTGGCATGTGATGATAATTATCTTTTAGAAGTAAAGTTACCATGAAGCACTGGTCCGGAAGAAGGACTAGGACTGTCTGCAGGGTGAGTATTATGAATCTAGGTACTTTCAGAATAGTATTTAGGCAAGACAAATGCAATACTAGTATCCATAATAGCTCCTTTTTGGTACCAAAAATATTCTAGTGTAAAATCATTTTCCTTTTTGTGGTGCAGGAACTGGTTTTATAACCCCTGCATGCAACTTGTAAAGGAGTACTGGACAAAACAGACATGTCTAGTCTGAAGGGAGGAGGAGTTTCTTTCCACTGCCAAGAGCCCCATTGTTTGAGAATCTGGGTATTGCCAGGACCAAATACAATTCCAGAACCTGAAGAAGAATTCAAAATCTCAGTTTTTAAGTCCTCAGAAAAAATAATCCTGTTATGTAACCAAGCAAGCTTTTTGAGTATACCAGAAGCAGCTGCATTTTTAAAAATAGTGTCTGAGCCTTCCAAGGCACTCCTCAAAGTATGTTTTTTGATATCTGAGTCAGATTAGAAATAATCTCATTAATGTAACACTTCTGTTTAGCAGGCAAAGATACAGCAAAGCCATCTAAACTGTAAGCACATTTCAAATAAAATTCCACATAAAGGCCTGATAATTTAAAATTCTAAACATAGAATTACTAGACATGAGCCAGACCCCCCCCCCCCCAAGATTCTTACCATTTGCCAATTTTACCTGGTGGTATAGGGTTAGAAGAAGCTAAGGCTCTCTTGTTAAAGAGTTGGGAACTGGAGAAACTGCAGCTGGCTCAGCTGACAAAGGTGCACCTTGTATTTCCTCATAGCATTTTTTAGGAAATTGTTCACTAGCCAAAGCGATTGTACATGTAGTTTTATAGATGTCTTCTAAAGCCAGTAACAGAGGAGGTACAGCCAAAACATTTGGAATCTCACCCCAATAAAATCATAAGCTCTGCCAATGTCTGGCATAGCTCCAGAATGCTTCCAGTCAAATATACCTCTAAACCTATCTAGCATCTGTGGAAAAGTGAAAACTTGCTTTGTTTTTTAAACCTGCTCATTTTCCAAAGAATAAGACTAGACGGTCTTATAGTGCACACTACTGTCTGCATCAGAGCCCCCATCAAAATCTGCTGTGTTAGACTGATCTCTAGAGAAGGTAGCTTCTTAATCATTCTGAACAGGAGCATAGCCTCCAAGATTAGTTGACTGTAAAACACTGTTAGCTAAGGAAAACACATCAGCTGTATACATAATAACTTGATTGTTAGATGGTGACATTTCTGTTTCTTATTACTATGAACTACACTAGAGGGCACAATACTGGGGGGCAGGCTATAATGACTGGTAGGAGGTCTCTTAACCCAGATCACTCCTGCACCTAAACAGTATGGTTCTCCCGTATCTAAACCATGTACTGGAACAGCCTCGGAGGATGTGTTTGACCCCAGTACCATACAGCATGCAGGGCTCATACCACAGAGTGACAGAGAAGAAGATAAATGGTCTGCAGCCTGACTTAAGGCAACAACAGATTCACAAACTGTAGGCTGAGGTGTGTTTTTGTTGATTTTTTTTTCTTTTTAGGTGCAACTGGATTGGGGGGTCAGCTGCATCAGGACCCATCAAATCGGAAGGAAATATACTAGCCGAAATAAAACACTGATCCAATTAAGGGCTGACTCAGGGCAGCAGTAATAGGAAATATAAAAGATGTTTCCTCACAGCAAGTACGGTTAAACTATTCCAGATGCAAGAAAGATTGCTCTTCAAATTTTCACATAGAACTAGCTGGTTTCTCAGTAGTAGCACTAAAATCTGAACCCCTGTGACTAGCTCTTGCTCTAGAACCTGCTGGAAAGCACTAGGAAGCCTTAAACTGATACAAGCACTCAACTCTCCTTGTTAATAAGGAGAAATTAATCATAGGCACTAAGCCTATAATTGCAAAGTACCTTGCAAAGGTAAGGGAAAACAGTTCTTGTACTTTACAAAAAAGCACCTAAACAGGCATGTCCAAGGGTCATCTTCTGGTGATTTCTCCTGTCCACCTGTTGAATCTGGGCATACTGAGGCAATGCAGCAGCTGCCTCATGTACACAGACAACCCTCTCCTCCTACCACCCAACACTACAACCTGCGAGAGATGCACTTACATAGCCAAACTGGAAGCAAAGCACTCTCCAGCCAAGATTGTGCTGGACTGTCAAGAGGAGAATGTCAACACCTGCACTACACCTCAAGCAACACATAGCCCTTCAAAACCCACACCTTCAACACTCACACATAGCAACGCCAAACCCACATATGCCCAAGCAACAAGGACCTCTGAAGCTGAAACGCAAACAAACACCAGTCGCAACCAAAGTGACACACAGCTCACAACACCAGTGTGCCACCCAACAGCAGCCCCTAAGGCAAGACAACGTACCCAACACTTTAGTCATAGGTGACTCTATAGTCAGGCACACTGATGTCCCACTCACCAGGCTGAACAAGGAGACAATTACAGTCAGCTGCCTGTCAGGTGCCAGGATCCGCCACATAACGCATGCACTCAAGTCACTCCACAACAAGTACAAATACGACTCTGTCATTGTCCATGTTGGAGTGAATGACTTGAGAAATACCTCCCTGGACTACATGAAAAGAGACATGGAAGAGCTCTCTGATCACATAGCCTTGGATCATGTGGCCCAGGCAGGTATGACCCTAGCCCTGAGTAGCATCCTGCCTTCGCCCAGAATGATACCACAGTATAAGGACAAAATGATTGACTTCAACAATTGGTTAAGCTTCTGGTGTCATTCAAAGGGGATCCAGTATCTCTTTGCCTGGGACGACATGATCGACAAACCACGATGCTTTGCCAGAGATGGTCTGCACCTGTCACCCCTGGGATTCAGGTTACTGGCTAAAGCTCTTGCCACCCCTATAGTGCCTTTTTTAGGCAAGGTTAAAAGGACAAAACCACCACCGTAAAAGATACAAGCATGCAAAATCTGAAGGTAATGCTACTCAATGTTAGAAGTCTAAACCTCAAAATGCACTCTCTCGAGGCACTCCTAAAAATGGAGAACATCGATATCTGTGCAGTAACTGAGACCTGGTTCAAGGCTCCAGAGAGCACCACTGCAATACCAGGCTACAACTCTTACCACACTTTTCGGCCCCTAAACCAACACCGAAACACTAAAGGAGGAGGAGTGCCCATATTCACCAAGGATATTCACACCTCCAGGCTAGTTGCCCAACACAATGCATCTGAAATTCTCCAGGTGCAACTTAACACTAGGTAAGACTGCAATCCAAATTTTAGTTTGCTAACGATCCCCCACCATGCCCCAAGATTCTCACTACACCTTTCTAAATAAACTGGAAAATATTAAGATACAACCAAGCAACCTAATACTGGGTGATTTCAACTACCCTGCCATTAACTGGGAAAACTACTCGGGTACCAACACCTTTTCCCTACGGTTCTTGGAATTCATAAATTCCAAAGCCCTGGATCAACTAATCCATTTGCCCACCAGGGGCTCCAATATTCTAGACCTGGTCATTACCAACATGTGAGATAGATGCTCCACACTAGTGGTCACCCCCTCATTGGTCAGGTCTGAACATAAGCAAATCACCCTTGACATCCACATCCCACCCCCACCCTCCAGTAAGGAAACCTCTGTAAAAAACTTCTCCAAAGCCAACTTCATGCTACTCAAGTCAGAAGTAACAAACATCATGACACCCATGCAAACGGGCGCTGAAAGTTCGACTGCTGAACCTACACTAAGGCACTGTAAGAGCACATCCACTCGTACATGAATCGTGCCATCCCAAATAAAACCAAGACGTTCTCCTCCAAAAAAAGGAGGTCAATCTGGTGGTCCCCTGCCATAAACAAACTATAAAACAGAAGAAAGAAACTGTTGCAGAAAAGAGGAAAATGCCAGGATGCAAAAAACTCTCTTACCAGCCTCAGTAAGAAGCTGAGATCCCTCATAAAATCCTCCAAAGCTAGTTACGAAAATAAAATTGCCAAAGATTCCACAGACAACCACAAGGCAGTCTATAGTTATGTCAAGAATCTAAATGGCAATGCTCAGATATGCTCTGAGCTACAACAGAATGGCATTAAATATACTGATCCCAAGGATATTGCCGATATCCTGGCAGATCGATTTAGTGCAAACATCACCCCTCTCTCACCCCCTAAAAGGCCCATCTCAATACCAAAAGGTTGCTAAATTCCGGTAATCACGGCCACACAGGTAGAAACCACACTCTCCAAAGCTAAGAATACAGCATCCATGGGACCAGATGACATCCCGGGCTGTGTACTACATGAACTACAAAATGAACTAGCACCTCACCTAAGTGTCATGTCTAATAATAGCCTCACCTCAGACTTCGTGCCCACTGAGTGGCGCACAGCCACAGTTATCCCACTCCACAAGGGGGGATCCACCTTGGATCCTGGGAACTACCGTCCCATCAGTCTGACGAGCCTGATCTCCAAGGGCATGGAACTTATAAACAAAGACATTGGCAACCTTCAAACACTGGACCCCACCCAGTTTGGGGTTGTGAAGGCCTGATCTTGTCTCCTGAACCTGACTGACTTCTTCGAATCAGTTTTTCAGAGCTGTGGACGAGGGTAAGGCGGTCCACACAGCCTATTTGGACCTCGCCAAGGCCTTCAACACCATCCCCCACTCTGGAATCATAGATAAACGTACTAAGCTGGACAGAAATCCCTATGTCACTCAATGGGTTGCCAACTGGCTTACTGGCAGAACCCAAACTGTAAAAGTAGCCGACGACAAATCCAGTTCTAGACAAGTGACAAGTGGAGTACCTCAGGGTTTAGTCCTGGGTCCTCTCTTGTTTGGCATCTACTTTTGAAGCACATGCCAACACTATGGGACTCTGGCTAACAAAGTTCGCAGATGACTGCAAACTGAGAGTCATTACTGAATCCCCAAATGATGTGGATATTCTACAAAAGGGCCTTACAGAAACAGATGCTTGGTGCCAGAGCCATGGGCTCAAGCTTAATGCCAAGAAATGTATAGTTATCCCCTTTGGGAAAAAACATGTACCCATTAATTACCACATAAGTGGCAGTACACTAACCACCGAAAGTGTGATGAGAGACTTAAGGACACAGGTGGACAGTCTCACCTTTGATAACCACATTGCCACAACAGTAAGGAAATCCTTCTTTGTGGCACACCTCATCACTAAGGGCTTTTCATCCAGAAAAAAGAAGGTCATTGTCCCACTGTACTCATCCCTCATTAGACCCATTATAAAGTACAGTGCCTCGTTTGGTATGTACCTCACAAGACATCTGCAACAGCTGGAAAGGCCGCAGAAACACCTCACTGAAAGAATCACAGGCCTAAAGCAGATGCCCTACGCTGACCGTCTAAAAAAACTCCACCTATACTCTTTGGCATATTGTCTACTCAGAGGTGATCTCTGCTTAACATACAAGGCCATATCAAACCCTGAGCTGTTGGACATGCTCCACTTAAAGAAATCCCAATCCCTCAGAGCCACAGGCTCCAGGGATCTAAACCTTGTCATCACAATGAACAAAACATGCTGGAGGGATAGGTTCCTGACCCAGAGACTCCCCATACTCTGGAATAGACTGCCCATACATGTCAAGCAGAGCACCTCCTTGGTCCTCTTCAAAAGGAACCTTGACGACTCGATGGGGATCACGTCAGTCGCCCTGCTAGACAAGGGTCCAGGGAAGTAAATATGGTGGGAAGAAATATCCAGGGAATTGTTATGGCTAGGCTTGTATAGGCCCTAGGGCCGATAGCCTAGTACCAACCTTTGAACCTAATATAGAAGAAACAGTTTAAACTGTGCTAAGCCTTGTTCTATAATCTACATCGTGTACTAAACAACACATATAGAGTATCTAGTAAAAATTTACTTGTCCAAATAATGATAAAAAATCAAACATATACCCTTAAATCAAATAGAAACCTTTCAAAATAGCATAAATAAGCATTTACTTAGAGATTCCATTGTAAGAAAGGAAAAAAAATTCTACAGCAAATGCAACTACAGCAATTTGCAGTAAATTGAGATTTAACAATAAAAAAGGTTATAGCTTGTTAAATCGGTCGTAAATATCATAAAAATTAAGAAAATGTGAAAAAATGCAACATTTTCCAGTCAGAACTTCAAAATGAACCAAATAAACAACAGAGCCAACAGACCTGTTGGCACTCTGCCAAGAGAAGTCCCTGATGTTCATTTGACACTGCAGAATCTTCTGTTTCCCAGTATATGTCACAGAACATTTTAGAAAGTCCCATAACTGCTTAAAAGCAGTAATAAGCATACAAACAACATAATGATAAGCTAGAATTTCAAAAGTAATTACCAGCAGTAGAATATTAAATTAAAAAAGTTAAAACACACACACACACACACACACACACACACACACACACACACACACACACACACACACACACACACGTGTGTCTAGTGGACTGAATCAAACATACAGTTTCCTGACATCCTAGAAATCAATGTCAGAATATTGAATATACCAATAACGACACATTCTGCACATGCTCTGGGGATTACCTCTGAGTGGAGTAAATCAACGGCAAATGTTTTTGCAGGGGGGTAAACACCCTTGCAGCCCCTCATATGGGAGGCCATGCCCCCACACTCTCTGCTAATTGTATATAATAACTCTGAGATAACCTAATCCCCGGACAAAAGAAATATTCCCCTACTCTGGGATTGTCACATCTCTCGAGCCTGACTGTGTCGACCATATGGCATCAACCTACTACATGTCAGGACACTGCATGTTTCATACAGTATCCTACACACACATACACACACACACACACACACACACATATATATATATATATATATATATATATATATAAAACAAAACCAAAGCTATATAACAATAAAGGGATCTTATCTGCGTCGTAATTTGAAAGTTGTAATCACCAATGCAGGCTGTTAAGGAGATTCAACTGCATGAATCCTTCAGCTAGCATTTAAAGACTAAATGACTTTTTGTGACAGGGGTTAAGCTTTCCTGATGGAAGGGGCTTAGCCAATCCTGTATCACAGAGAGTCAGAGGAGGGGACTCTTAGATCTGGAAAATGGACAGGCTAGATGCTTGTGTAGGTACAGAACCCCTATGACAATTAGACAGTATGAATGATAAACATCAACCATATAGGAAGAGTGAAGAGCCTGCAGTAAACCCTGAGCTAAGACCAATAAATTAATCCTGTCCGGGGTAAATGAAACTGGAGAAGACGTGTTAAGTTTTGTTTCTTCCTGACAAGAAACTCTGAGGAAACAGACCAGCTTTTGGCAAAATCCTACACCCTTCTGGCTAAACAGTGACATTCCCTAGTCCTTCTCCCAGGACAGCAAGAATGGTGCTCTCTTGCCTGTTAAGGGCACACCAACAATTGCAAGAGACATGTCTAACACCCAGTCTATGATGGCTATAGGGACTACACCAATGTGTCCCAAGAAAAATGTAAGCGGTCTGAGGAAACAGCTTTGGCCAAAGCAGACACTTACTTGCAGGTGAAGCATTTTATCACCCCCCCCCCCCCCCATAGTGGCAAAGTCTGTTTAACTATCTTTTTATTTTTCTGGATGGAAAAACATGGAACAGAGGAATCTGTATGCTGTGCCATTGTTAAGCTGAAAAAGGAGCCTGATTCCTAGAGAACCCTTGCAGTAATAATTGGTAAAACAGGCAACTTGTAAAAAAGATACTTTTCGTTCCCTTAAAACATGGTAAAAAAATCACTTTCTATACTTACCCCAGACCCACAAAAATGGAACAACATGTTAGTTTAAATAACGTTTTACCTCAAAAGAAAAAAAAAGGGATGCTCCCATTTAAAAGGGTACAAAAGTCATATGACAGTCATTAAAAACACTTCCTCCTAGGCAATTGTAATAAATATTGTGCCTTTTTAGGCTTTTAAATATAGTGCCTTTTTTAGGCAAGGCTCAAAAGACAAACCCACCACCATAAATAGCACAAGTAACCAAAAACTGAGGGTAATGCCCTAGGGTAAGGACCAAAACCCAAAAGGCGGGGGTGTATCCATATTCATCAAAGATACCCACACCTCCAGGTTAGTGGCACAGCACAATGCCTCAGAGATCATCCATGTGCAACTAATAATGGGCAAAACTGCAATCCAAATTGTAGCTTGCTACAGATCACCCACCATGACCCAGGACCCCCATTCCGCATTTCTGGAGACACTGGAAAATATGAAGGTCTTGCCAAACACCCTAATATTGGGTGATTTCAATTACCCAAACATTAACTGGGAGAGCTACTCAAGTACTAACTCCCTTGCCCAACTCATCATAGAATTTATAAACTTAAAAGCCCTGGATCAACTGGTCAACACCCCCACCAGAGGTGACAACATATTGGATCTGGTCTTCACCAACATGGGCGACCGGTGTTCTACACCGGAGGTCAACCCCTCGCTGGTTAGATCAGACCATAGACTAATCATTCTGGATATCCACATTCCGCCCCACCCCCAATCAAGGAAACCACCGTGAAAAAATTTTCAAAAGCAAACTTCACGCTACTTAAGACCGAGGTGGAAAGGTTCACAGCCCTCATGCTAAAGGACAACGCTGTCAAAGCTGCTGAATCCCTTGCAGAGGAACTCTATGAGCACCTGCAAGAATGCATGGATCGTGCTATCCCAAGCAAAACCAAGACTCACTCCTCCAAGAAAAGGAAACAAGTCCAGTGGACCCCTACCATAAATAAGCTATACAATAGAAGGAGGAAACTAGTACAGAAAAGAGTAAAACCCCAGGAAGGAAAGACATCCCTGATCAGTATCAGCAAGAAACTACGATCCCTCATAAAATCATCCAAGGCTAGCTTCAAAAGAAAAATTGCAAAGGACTCCAAAGATAACCCCAAAGCGTTCTTTAGCTATGTCAAGAACCTAAGTGGAAACTCTCAGATCTGCTAAGAGTTAGTGCAGAATGGCACAAAATACCCTGAACCGACTGATATTGCCAACGTTCTGGCGGACAGGTTTAGTGCAAACTTCACCCCCCTCTCACCCCTAAAGGGCCCATAACCATACCAGAAAAATGTAGAGCCCTGACAATCACTGAAAACAGCCCTATCCAAAGCCAAAAACACAGCTTCAATGGGACCAGACGGTGTCCCAGGCTGTGTCCTACACGAGCTTCAGAATGAACTAACCCCTTACCTAAACACACTGTTCAAACTCAGCCTCTCTAAAGGCTACAGGCCATAGAGTGGCGCACAGCAACAGTTATCCTGCTCCACAAACGTGGAGCCACAATGGACCCTGGGAACTATCGCCCTATAAGCCTGATTAGCCTGGTCTGCAAGGCTATGGAGTGCATCATCATGGAACTCATTAACAGAGACATTGGGAACCTCCAAACATTGAACCCTACCCAGTTTGGCTTTGTTAAGGGCAGATCATGCCTCCTAAACCTGGTGGACTTCTTTGAGACAGTTACCAAGGCTTTAGACAAGGGAAAGGAGGTCCACACAGCCTACCTAGACCTTGCAAAGACTTTCGACACCATTCCCCATTCTGGTATTATAGACAAGCTCAACAGCCTCAACATAAATGCCTACGTCACGAGATGGGCTGCCAATTGGCTCACGGATAGGACCCACACGGTAAGAGTTGCAGGTTCTAGGTCCGACTCTAAACTGGTTACAAGAGGCATCCCCCAGGGCTCAGTCCTGGGACCCCTCCTGTTCGGTATATACTTCTCAGAGGTACAGGCAAGCACAGGAGGACTATGGCTGACCAAGTTCGCAGACAACTGCAAAATGGGGGCCATAACTGACTCTTTGGCTGATACAGACATCCTCCAGAAGGGTCTCACTGAGACGGATGATACCTGGTGTCAAAATCATGGCCTCAAACTAAATGCCAAAAAGTGCATAGTCATCCCCTTTAGAAAAAACAAAGTACCTGCGGGCTACCACATACATGGTAGTCCCCTAAATATAGAAAATGTAATAAGAGATCTGGGGACCCAAGTAGATAGTAATCTCTCCTTTGATAATCATATTGCCAAGGTGGTTAGAAAATCCTTCTATGTGGCCCACCTAATCACAAAAGGGTTTGCATCTAGAAAAAAAGTGGTTATTGTGCCCCTCTACTCATCACTCATCAGACCCATCATAGAGTACAATGCCCCATTTGGGATGTACCTTACAAAACATCTGCAACAGCTGGAAAGACCGCAGAAGTACCTCACCAAGAGGATTACTGGCCTCAAACAGATGCCTTATGCAGCCCGACTGAAGAAACTCCAGCTGTACTCGGTTGCATACTGCTTACTCAGAGGTGATCTCTGCCTGACATACAAGGCCATCTAAGGGGGCAGCGAAAGCCAGCATATTCTGGCTTGGCTTATAGATGCTTTCGGGCAGATAGCCTAGTACTTACCTATGAACCTATTGCAGAAAAAGTACTGTTTTCTGTCATAAATAGTAACATGGATGTTTTTTTTTTCCTGAAAGTAACTTACCTACCCTGCTGTTGTACCGCTTCAGCTGACTTTTGATCCACAAAAGCTTGCAGAGGAGCTCTCTCTTTGGCAGCAGGAAAGTTCTAAAGAGCTTTGCGCCGAGAAAAGCCGAAACATGTATGGCCACATCTAGCTGGGTTTGGCTTTATTGACCTGAATGTAACCATAAGGACTTAAAAAGTAAAAAAGTCATGGACATTAAGAAGCCATGTAACTGAAATACTTATTGTTCTTAAGAGGTAATTCCCATATAGCCCATGGGCCTCAATTACAGGAGGTTTCAGGTATCACACAGTGAAAACTGCAGCTCTGTATGTGTGTACATGTGTGTGTGTGTATCTATATACACACACAAACGCGCGCACACATACAAACACACACACACACACACACACATGCACACATACGTGCATATGCACACAAATATGTAATTATATACATATGCATAAACATATATGTATATGTGTGTGTGTGTGTGTGTGTGTGTGTGTGTGTGTGTCTGTGTATTTATACATTTACGTATATATCACATTCCATCTGAGCAGTTGTACTTCATTTGTCTTCAACCTGTGGGTCTATGGATCCGAATCAGATCTAATCCGAGCTCCAAGCTCCTCCCCTTACCCACAATGCCCCCTGTCTCCTTCCTCCCTTCAGATCGAGTTTGCTACTCAGCAAAACATAAGCCCGAGCCACTACTGGCACCCCCAAAATTCCTGAACCAAGCATAACAAGGGATGTCTCTGGAATGTTGATCTCCCATATACAAGGCCAGGAGAATAGTGACAAGGTCGGGGGAAGGGGGGGATAGTTGAAGACAAATGAAGTACAACTACTCAGATGGAACATTATGGTGAGTACATAGGGTCATAGGTTGGTACTAGGCTATCGGCCCTAGGGCCTACACAAGCCCAGCCATAACAATTCCATGGCTATTTCTTCCCACACTGTGTACTTCCCTGGACCCCTGTCTAGCAGGGCGACGTGACATAACTTCTTTATCTGTAGTAGTTGACTTCATTTGGTCTTCAACCTGTGGGACAGAGTCCCCAGCTACTAACACCTGGGTGGCCCTCATGGAAGGATATTCCGGAGCACCGCGGAGCCAAAAGATGCCCTACTCCTGGATACAATGTCTCATTATAATGTGAAATGGAGGTATGAGATGAAGGCCAAGTAGCTGCAAAACAAATATCCAGCGACACCCTGGACCAAAAAGCCGCTGAAGTGGCCATAGACCTGGTTGAATGCGCTTTTACCTTACCCGGAGGGGAAATGCCTTTGTTAGAATATGCTTGAATAATACATTGGCAAATCCACCGAGCAATAGTCAGTTTAGAAATTGGCTTCCCTTCCCTAAGAAGGGCCTTGAATAAGAGACAAACAATTGATTAGATTTACGAAAGGGTTTCATCCTGTATAAGTAAAATCTCAATTGTCTGTGCATCCAACAAATGTAATTTGTATTCACCCCTGTTTTGGAAATTAAGAAAAAAGGCAGAAAGACTAATAATTTGATTAATGTTAGCTTCTGATGCCACTTTGGGGAGAAAGGAAGGGTTAGTGCGGAGGGAAACCCTGTCCTTGTGAAAGCTCATGTAAGGAACTTTGATGAACAATGCTTGAAGTTCCCGCAGTCTCCTAGCAGTCATAATAGCTACCAAAAAAAGCCATCTTCCAAGACAAATACTGCAAATCTATCGAAGCTGTGGGCTAAAAGGGAGGGGAGACTGGAGCCTGAAGTACAAAAGTGAGGTCCCATGGAGGTGTAGAATCCTTCACCAGAGGTCTTAAAAGAAGGGTACCTTTAAGGAAGGTCTTGTAAAGTGTAGAAGAAACTAAGGAAGACATGTTATCCACCACATGAAAATTAGAAATGGCAGCCAGTTGTCCTTTAATGGTAGAGGAACTAGCACCTTGTCAAAAGATTCCCGCCAAAAATTCCAATACTGCTGAGACAGGAGCCATAAAAGGATCCAAGTCTCGCTGAGAGATGCATATGGAGAAACGTTTCCACTTGCTATGATATATTTTTCTGGTGGAAGATTTATGAGCTGCCACCAAAATGGTCTTAACTGGAGAGGATAAACCGGGAGTCCTAATAATCAATGAACTGGAGCAGCCAAGTGGTGAGTTTCAGACTGCCCAGGTCTGGGTGAGGAATCCCCAAGGAATGCGAAATGAGATCCGGAACCGGATCCAAGATCCATGGTGGAACTACTAGATGAGACCAAAGGGAGAGGAACCAGATTTGACAAAGCCAGAATGGGGCAATGAGGACTACTGTATTTGCCAGCCTGCAAGCTTTCTGTAGAAACGTTGGAATGAGAGATAACGGAGGATAGGCATAAAGAAGACTGGGAGGCCAAGCATGTACCAGTGCGTTTCTGGGGACTTTCCTCTGAGGGGGGTCATTTTGCGTTGGAAGGAGATACGAAAAGATCCCAGCAAGGCCGACCCCACTTGAGGAAGAGCTCTTCCACTACTGAAGGATTCAGAGACCACTTGTAAGGTATCAGAATAGTCCTGCTGAGCTTATCTGCTAGAATGTTGGACCGCATTAGAATGTGCATTGCCACCAGAAAATGGCCGGTGGAAATCACCCATTCCCACACTCTCATGGCTTCTCCACAAAGGGGGGTAAGATCTGGTTCCTCCTTGTTTGTTGATATACCAGACTACTGACATGTTGTCTGTCTGGATCGCAATGGTCACTAGAGGAAGATGGGCATGGAGAGCTTGCAACATTAGAAGCACCGCCCTAATCTCCAGGACGTTGATATGCAAACTGATCTTGGAGGGGACCACGTGCCTTGGACCGTACTTCCCAAGCAATGCCCTCTCCCACTCTAGCTGGGAGGCATCTGTGGTCACTGTGGTTTAGGGAAGGGCAGGAATAATGGGGTGTCCCCTGACAACATCCAGGGAAAGAATCCACCACCAAAGAGAGTCCCTGCAAATCGGAGAGATACAGACTGGATGGGATAGAGGAAGCTTTAGTAGAGACCATTGGACTGCTAGTGTCTACTGAAGGATTCGCATGTGTAGCCGCACAAGGGGTAGAAGAGTGATTGTGGCCGCCATGGACCCCAGTGCCTGGAGAACTGTCTCTGCAGTAGGAAGATGAACTTGGAGGATGTTGGAGACATGAACCCTTAGGTTGCATACCCTTTTTGGGGCGAGGTAAACGTTCATTTGTATAATATCCAGCCGGGCACCAATAAATTCCAGAACCTGAACAGGGTTCAGTGAAGACTTGCTGATATTGATGGTGATGCCCTCCAAGCTGTTTGCTAATAAGAAATAGTCCCTGGCTCGGCAGAGGAGATGCTTGGTGGGGGCAGCAAAGAGCCAATCATCCAGGTAAGGGAAGACCTAAATTCCCTGAAGCCTCAGGTGAGCTGCTACAACTGCCATCACTTTGGTGAACACCCTGGGGGCATTGGTGAGACCAAATGGAAGGGCTCTGAATTGATAACGATTGGCTCCCAGCCGGAAGTGGAGAATCCTGTGGGAGCGTCTGTCTTTCTTGATATGATAGTACAAGTCCTGGAAGTCGATCGAGCACATCTAATCTTTCTCCTGCAGGTACAGCAGGATAGATTAAAGAGAGGGCATCTGGAATTTCTCCTTGACTACTGACAAGTTCAAGGTGAATAGATCCAGGATGGGTCTTAGGTCCCCCGTTTTCTTTGGCACTAAAAAGAACCTGGAATAAATCCCTGATCCAGATTGGTCTAGGGGGATGGGTTGGATGACTCGTTTTTTGAGCAGCTTGTTGATTTCTAGAGCTGCTGCCTCCCTTTGTGCGGGTGGAACATCTGGAAGGTGTTTTGGTGGGAGAGGTGGTTCGGTGAATGGGATGAAATAACCTCTGGATATAATTTGCAACACCCACCGGTCTGATGTTAAGGACGCCCATGCCACTGGGTGTAGCAAAAGGTGACCCCCGACTGCCTCCAGAGATGAGCAGTTGGGCAGCCCCTCAGGGCTGCTGCATGAGTCCGTCCGAAAAAGGTTCTTGAGATCCAGAATTTCTCGGACCCCTCTGGCTCTTTGACGGCATCTGTCATAACCCCCTCTGCCTCTGTGGGAAGGTGAGTCCTGAGTGTCCCAGGAGAACTGAGACTTTCGGAACCACATCTTGCTTGTCCCTCACTGATTCCTAGAGAAGGATCTCTGAGGGGCAGAGAAGCAGATCCCGATGGCAGACAGTGTCTTCCCATCCTTTTCACTCTAGACCAATGTGTCACAAACTGTTTTCCCAAACAGGGAAGAATCATCATAAGGGGTATTTGCAAATGACGCCTTGAAGGGTTCCATGAATTAACACAGCCAGAGCTAGGCGTGACAACTCATGGCAACGCAGGAACCGGCCGCCCTGGCAGCTCCCTCTGTAGCATGGGAGAGAAGACACATGGACATGTTAGCTACTGCTTTGAGAGTGGCCATCCATGCGGACAACACCTTTTTGCCCTCTGCCAACACGGGGTCTAGGGGCGACTCAGCGATCTCCTTGACTAGGTCTCACTGCAGTCAAATTACGTGTGCCATGTAGTTCAGCGCTCTTATGGCAAAGGTTGCTGAAGCATACACCCGTTTCCCAAGAAGGTCCATGGTCTTTGACTCCCGTTCAGGAGGATGGATCGTACAGCTCTCCTGCATGAGCTCTTTTTTCGTCGCGGCAGCCACCACCATAGCATCCACAGTGGACCCCTTGCTCCAACTTGTCCTGTCTGTTGGGGGACAGAGAACTTTATCTGGATGCCTAAGGATGGGCTCCATGGTGTCTGGTTCCTTCCACACCCGAGGTGTAATGAGGTCCACAAGAGGATCCGCGGGAAGGGACAACCAGCAGGTAGATGGGCCTGTGCCGAATGCCTCTAGGAACACTGAGTCATCCGAGGTCAGCTTTTGGGCGCCCCCCCCCCCCCGCGAAGGAGTTCCATGATGTCTCCAAGGAAGACATCCTGGGGGGTGATCAAGGGGAACCTTCCCCTTCCTCTAAGTCAGTGTTTTTGGTGAGGGACTCTGGAGAGGAGTCCAAGTGCCTCCTATTGCATGTCCGTTTACAGGAAACCTCCTCAGTGGGACTCTCTGGGGGGAACTTGCAAACCTCTTGTTGCTCACGTGTGGGGGGCTTCCTGAAGCAAATCCTGCACAGGCTGTCCCTGAGATGGCAGGAAGGTCCGGGCCATACCCAAAACAGAGGGAGTCGGGGCGGAGTCCGAAGACGAGATGGTCAGGGGCCTTGACGAACTTGAGAGAACTCTCTCCACCACATCAAAAGCCAAAGGGGAGCGGACATCCTGAGAAAATACCAACAGAGCCATTCCCCTCAGATCTGACTGGGGAGCTGGAGCCGAGATTATGGACTCTGAGATGCCAAGGGGGAGACTATGCTCCAACAAACTCGGAGCTGACAGAACCCCCTTGGATCCTGTGCCGTGGCTATGGCTCAGACAGCTCGGATCCGACACAGTCAAGCCAGTAGCCGGCATCAAGGTACAAGGTCCCATCAGTGCCAAACCCCTGACCTCGAGAGTCCTCGGATCCAAAGACTCTGAAACTAAAGGTTGGATCGGAGAAGGAGATATAGCGGTGAAAAATGTCTATGAGCTCCCTGCTTTGGAGTGAGAGGGGGCTAGCAAAACTCCCATTTGGATTTGGACGCGGATGAACTTCTGTATCATCCTGTTCATCTCCACCTCACTCAGACTATGAGTCGACTGGGAAGAAGCCACTGACACCCGCCGGGAGAGCCGATGAGGGGACATCCTAGGAGGAGACTACGACACCTCCGGCTCAGGGGAAAACCTGGAAGAGTGGAGCCAGGGAGTACTGGGCCTGGTGGGGGTTTTAGACTTGGATGGAGGTCCCACCGCAGCCAAATGGTCTGGACACTGTTTGTGCAGTTTCTCCTTTCTTTGATGCCTGTCTCTTCCCCAGATCTCATGGCGGGAGATTGAGTCCCAGAGGTCTGGGAAGGAGAAGAGGTGGGAATGGCAGAAGAAGAGGCCAAAGCCGGGGTTGTGGGGACAACCGACCCCAATGAGGGAAGCAAGCCCTTTAAAAATAAGCTTAGCCCTCATATCCTTAACGGCCCGCGGGTTGAAGCCTGCACAAATGGAGCAGGAGGTAAGCAAATGGTTCATGCCCAAGCAAACTACACACAGAGTGTGGCCATCAGCTGGAGAGAGCTTATGGCCACACTCTGTGCACTTCCTAAACGCAGATTTAGGAGTCTCAGCCATCCTAAAAGAAATACATAGGTACATAAACACACTCACTCACAAGAAAAGGGAGTGGGAAGGCCAAGGGGAACTACAATTACAAAAACCACTATATATATCTATATATATATATCTATATATATATATATATATATATATCTATATATATATATCTATATATATATCTAGATATATATATATATATATATCTATATATATATATCTATATATATATCTATATATATATATATATCTATATATATATGGGTCTACTTCTTTTGACCTTTCATTTGCCTGACACTTCATTTGCCCGACAAGTATTATTAGCAAGAAAATGGAATATGCCCCCTTCCCCACTGCAGTGCGACCCTGGAGTTAGAATATATAGTTAGGGGTGGGGGCACAGCCCTACAGGGGGGTGTGGGGGGCAAAGCCCCCCACTTACTTTTCTGTTACTAAGCAATATTACATCAAAAGTTAACAATATCATATGAAATGAAGTGGGGCTTAGCCTCACACCCCCTAACTATATATTCTAACTCCAGGGTCGCACTACAGTGGGGAAGGGGGCATATTCCATTTTCTTGCTAATAATACTTGTCGGCCAAATGAAGTGTCAGGCAAATGAAATTTCAGTCAAATGGGGTCAGGCAAATGAGTGTCAGGCAAATGAAAGTTAGGTCAAAAGAAGTAGACCCATATATATATATATATATATATATATATATATATATATATATATATGTGTGTGTGTGCATATATATATATATATATATATATATATATGTGTGTGTGTGTGTGTGTGTGTATATATATATATATATATATATATATGTGTGTGTCTGTGTGTGTATATATATATATATATATATATATATATATGTGTGTGTGTGTGTGTGTGTGTATAGATATATATATATATATATATATATATATATATATATTATATATATATATTTTTTTTTTTGCTAACTGACGTGTCAACAAGGGTAGGAAAGGTGTGGGAAAGAGAAACGTAGAGAAAGAACACTTAACCCTGAAAAAATTTCAATTACTCACCCGGAAAATACTCGGAGCTCTAGATCACGATGCTTAGCTGAGATCTGAATGAAGGAAGGAGACGAGGCATTAAGGGGAAGGGGAAGGGCTTGGAGCTCGGATCAGATGGTAGTGATGCGGCAGTGTCAGATCAGATTCAGATCCATAGACCAACAGGTTGAAGACCAAATGAAGTTGACAACTTCAGATATATATATATATATATATATATATATATATATATATATATATATCTATATATATATATATATACAATGGATATAGATATTCTACATAAGCATATAAACACACACACACACACACACACATATATATATATATATATATATATATATATATATATATATATACACACACATATATACACATATATAAGGGTCTACTTCACATGACTGAAAACTCAAAACACTGAATTTCATTTGATTGAGACTACAATACCTAATTTTCAAAATACTCAAAAACTCATTTGACTGAGTCTTATTATACTGAAAGCTTACAATGCTGAATTTCAAAATAATGAATTTTAACCCATAAATGTGATGTATGTTTCCCATGGTTTACATACGTTTGTATGAATGACATTCTGTCAGCTGCAATGTGCCAATAATCAGAATGTCGACCGCACAAACATTTGTGAACCAGATAGTCGATTCCACTTATGAGAATACACTACTGCATTTGCATAAGTGTAAGTTGGCTATCTGCATGGAGATTGCGGTACAATGGGGAGTGGAAAGTCATCCACATCCCACTGTAGTGCGATCTCAGAGTTAGAATATATAAGTAGGGGGGTGGGGGGTGCAGCACACCCCAAGGGGGTCTTGCCCTCCTGCAAAAACGTGATTTGTCATATAGGAGGCTGACATACATCAGCTCCTATAAGGCTATCATGTGGTGGTTTCGATAACAATGTCGAGTCACATGCATCGAGCATTTGGTTCAACATTGTCACTGGTAGTTTTTTTTTTTCTTTCGGTATTACTATTCATTTATTTGAACGGAAAATGTTTTTCCGTTCAAACAAACAATAGTAAACCATTTCCCATCACATGCAACTTGCTTGTGATAAAAAACATTGCCGTAACTTAAAGTGCCGACTGTCAGAATACCGACAGTAACATAGAAAGTAGTGTTGTAGTGTTTTTAAATGTGGGTATGTCTCTTTACATTGTTATGGGAAGTATCTAGAGTGATATAGACAATGTTTTGTGCACTCCCGGCAGTAGTGGCAGTGTGTGCTGTACTGTAAGGTAAGGAAAAGGTATATGCCCTCTTCCCCACTGTAGTGCAAGCCTAGAGTTAATATATATAATTAGGTGGGGTGTGGGGGGCATAGCCCATATAGTCCGGTTTCTGTTAAGAGGGTAAGTACTTTTTATGTTTTGGAAAGAGTTAAGTCATTGGTGTTTTAAGTGTGCATGTCTATGGCTTAAAACTCATTATTTAGAAATTCAGCATTGCAAGCTTTCAGTATAATGAGACTTAGTCAAATGAGTTTTCAGTATTTTGAAAATTAGGTATTGTGGTCTCGGCGAAATGAAATTCAGTATTTTGAGTTTTCAGTCATGTGAAGTAGACCCATCTAGATACACATATTCACACACACACACACACACACACACACACACACACACACACACACACACACACACACACACACACACACACATATTTATATATATATATATATATATATATACATGTGTGTGTGTGTGTGTGTGTGCATATGCATGTATGTATATGTCACACACACACACACACACACACACACACACACACACACACACACACACACACACACACACAAACACACACACACACATGTATGTGTATATATGCTGTCATTTTCCTTCATTCCTTAACTGTTGGATTCGGATCCGACTCGACCACTTTTCCAGAACAAAGACACTTGAACTCTAGAGCTCCTCCCTTTACCCACAATGCCCTAGTCACCTTATATACCTCAGATCTCATTTGCTGCCAGAACTCTCGCATTGTGGGTTTTCAAATATCTTGAAAGTCTGTGAGTTTAGTCATTATTATTATTTTTTTCCTATTCTATTATTATACTTATTATCTTTGCCTCTCTTTAACCCTTACTTCATTATATAAGCTTCTCTATTTTCCTGTAATCTTCGAGTATACATATTACCTTTGTTGGTATTCTGTCTCTTTTTTTGTACTTAATGCTCTTTGTTACCATCATTGGTAACTCCTTCTCTTTTCCTTTGTCAGATAAGACTTCAGGATTTAAAAAATGTGTGGCGTGTCACCACACAATACCAAATCTGGTGTACATTCTGAATGTGTTTATTGTTTAGGACCAAGACATTTAGATACGGATTGTGACATTTGCAAGGGATTCAACTCCCGTGCTCTAATTGGCAGAAAAAAAAAAAAAAGTTAATCCTTAGGGTTTGCTTCCTTCAAAATCTTCACCTATGGCTTCTGAGGCTCAAACCCTCAAAAGACTTAAGAAAAAGGGAGATTCCCTTTCCAAAGAATCTCATAAGAGATCTCCAGAAAGCACTTCAGCTCATTCCTCATAGCCACCTGTTAAACAAACAAAAAAGTCGGATCTACATGTTTCAAATCCAAAGTCAAGATATGACAAGTCACCTCGGGCCTGTTCTCCTTAGTTATTACCAGAGCCGATTACTTTTCAGCTCCCATTGCGTTTTCCGGAGCAATCTCTGTGCCGCCACTCAAGACCTTCATCCATGGCTTCCTCCTTTTGGTCTTCCAGGAGTCTATCTGAGACAGATGTGGATACGATGATGAGGAAATTCCTCAGGATGCAAATACAAATGGGAGTCCATTTGGCTCAGACCCCTTCAGGTCCAGAGGCCCTCCTTAAAGCTACACCTCTGATCATAGCTCCTTCTCCGATCTGTGCTTTGGTTTCAGGGCAGTTGGATCTGAAAGCCTTGGAGTCATCTTCCTTGGATCTGAAGATATTGCCATATTCGACTCCGATGGGGTCTTTAGTAATTCGGAGCTGGACGACTCTCATAGCCAAAGCATCTGCGCTGGCTCTGGGGTGTTGCATTCAACTCCAAAGTTGTTGGAGCCATCTCTTCCCATCTGAGCATCAGCGTTTGATAGCTTGGCTCTTGACTCACTCTTCGGGTGGTTTGCCTGTGAGACAGAGGGAGCTGACTATATGCAAATCTGCCTTGTCAGATCTGTCAGTTTCTGCTTCAGCCAGGCACTCTGCTTCTGAGGTAGTGGAAATAGCCTTCTCTACACCTAGAGTTCACACAACTCCACCCCCCTCGGTTCCAGCCTCCCCAATCCCATTCAGTTTTGTGTCCAGAGCCTCAATCATCCATTCCACTGGGACAGCCAACCTGAACCAGTCTCCAGGCCATCCAGCAGGATTATCTTTTCCGATACCTCCCTGGAGCACCCCACCAAGGAGGCCCCCCCAAAAGAGGAAGTAGAAAAGGAGGCACTTAGACTCTCCGCAAGAGTCTGCCACTGAGGGCACTGATTCTGATGACGGAGAAGGATCCCCAAGACTACCACCTGATGATGTCTCATTCAGAGACATCTTAAAACTCCTGAAACAAAGGGGTGGTAGGTCCCCCAACAACCCTTCCCAAGAGGAATCAGTGTTTCGGGTGGTCTTCTGGTTTGGCCTGTCAACCTTTTGGATGTCTCCTCCCACTGATGAGTTCATAGATTTAGTCTCTTGATGGCATGGAAAGAACCAGACACAACTGAGCCAATTCTTAAGAGACCAGACAGGATTCTGGCACCAACTGAAGGTAGATCACAATGGAGTAAATGAGTACCCATTGATACCATGGTTGTAGCAGCAGCAACTAAACAGGATCCAGCAAAGCAAAGTTCCTCTGTTCACCCCCCCCCCCCACAATGGGGAGTCTAGGGTGCTGGACAGGTTTGGGAAGCGTGTTTCTGCTTTAGCGACTTTTGCCCTTAGGTTGCTGAATTATTTGATACAATTCAGGAGACTTCAGAGGGATTTGATCAAGCAGCTGTCCAAATCTCTTTTTGGGACCATATCCTCCAAGGTACAGAGTACTCTTTCTACAATCTATTTCAAATTCATCTGTGAGGCTTATACCCCATGCTGCTGAAGGTACCTCACGTGTGGCAGGTTCAGGCATTTCCATTAGGAGACGTGTGGATGTGCTTATGTGATTATGTGAAACCCTTCAAATCTTCTTTCATCAATACTCCCTTTAACGGATCCTCATTGTTCAGTCCCAAAGTGAAAGACACACTCTCTAAGTGGGAGCAGGAAGGAAAAATCCTGTCTTCTGTGGGTGTATGTTTTTTGACTCCTCAACAGAGTTTTTCTAGGAACCAATGAGGTGGAAGAAAAATGTGGTTTAAGAAATCCCAGGGCCCCTTTCAAGATCCATGTGGAGACAGTTCCCCCAGGGATAGATAAGGGAATTCTAATGGAAGATGCTGTCCTTATGGCAGAGGTTGTCCTCATAATCAGGAATGTAGGGATACCTTCTCTGAGAGATCCTATCAGTGCTCATGAAAGGAGGCCCGAATGTCCATCTCTGGAGGCAGTCAGGAATCGCCTACCCCTGTAACAGAGAGCCTGGTTAGATATTACAAAAGATTTATGGGTGCGGAGGATAATACCCAGAGGTTATATCATACCATTTTTCCATCCACCCCCGTTAATTTCAAAGAAAATCCCAGATGTTCCACCCAGTCAGATGGAAGCAGCAGCACTAAAAATAAACAACTGGTCCCCAGACCAGACAGAGTCCAAAACCTATTCAAAATTCTTCTTAGTGCCAAAAAAAAAAAAAAAAAAAAAAAACAGAGAACTGGAGACCAATCTTGGATCTCAGAAAATTATATCAATCAGTTCAGCAAAGTTCCAGATGGTCACAGCTCAGTCCATTCTGCCATTTCTGCACAAGTTTGACTGGATGTGCTCAATAGATCTTCAGGATGTCTACTATCACGTCAAAATGAACAGACAATCCAGAAGATGTCTACTTTTCTGGTTGGGATCCAGTCATTACCAGTTCAGAGAACTGCCCATTGGTCTCACCACAGCCCACAGGGTGTTTATCAAGTCAATTGTATTGTAGTAGTTCCAGGTCACCTGAGACTGTGGGGATTCCGAGTGTTTCCATACCTGGAAGACTGGCTCCTGACTGCTCCAACCAGGCATCAACTAATTCAAGCATGGGATTACTTACTCCAGCTGTTTTCTTATCTGGGGATATATATCCATCAATTACAACAAATCTCAACTCAATCCAACTCAAACTTTGTAATTCATTGGTGCTCTTTTCAATACAGTCACTCAGACAGCTTATCTCCCTCTGTCTTGGATTCAAACAATTTAGTTCCAGGTCAAAAAGATTATTGAGAATTCTTCTCTTTCAACCTATTTGATAATCCAAGCATTGGGATCCACGTCAGCGGTAATCACCCTTGTAACGCTGGCTAGGTTCCATATGAGAATCCTTCAATGTACACTCGCAACTCAATGGTCTATTCTCCAACAACGTTATCCAGTTCAATCAAGATAACTCAAGCTTGCAAGAAGTACCTTCTTTTGGTGGACCACTCCAATCAAATACACAAAGGCTGTCCCTTTGTTCTTTCACAGCCCAAGGCCATAGTGACGATAGATACTTCTTAAGTCGGGTGGGGTGGGGGGTTACTTGGGGAAGAGTTCAAAGTACATGGTTGCCTGAATAGGCCATGTTACATATCAGTGTCCTAAAAATGAGAGCTGTCCTCCTAGTCTTGCATGCCTTTAAAGACATTCTCCCAACTGCGGCTATTGTGATTCAGACAGACAGTATGCCAATGGTCTGGTAAGTCAACAAACAAGGGGGAACCAGATCTTACCCTCTTTGCAAGAAGCCATGAGATTATGACAATGGCCAAAATCTTCCAATTGTTTTCCGATTCTGATAGCAATGAACATCCTGGGGAAATCCAATGTGATTCAGACAAGTTAAGCAGGTCTATTCTGATGCTTCACGAGTGTTCCCTCGATGTCAGTGTGGCAGAAAGTTTTTTCCATCGATGGGTCCAACCATGTTGTGATCCCTTCATTTCTCCCCTCAGCAACAAGTGCAGCATGTTCTTTGCCCTGATCTCCCCTATGGGGAAATCCCCGAGAGATGCTCTTCTTCACTCTTGGCCCTCTGGTTTCCTTTATGCTTATTCCCCATCACCACCCATTCCCAAATTTCTCCAGAAAGCATATCGATTGGAGATCATAGTCATCCTCATTGCTCATTATTGGCCTCATCAGCTCTGGTTTCCCTTCATCCAGCTCCAGACCTTCTCTCTCTCACCAAACAGTCATGGCTCTTCCGGACAATTTAGGCCTCAAGTTGACTGCATGGTTTCTCCAGTTCCGTTGATTGATAGACAACCCAGGCTCTCCTTCCCTATCAGTCACTGTCTATCTTCCCATAAAGCTTCCACTACTAAAATTTGCAAAAGTAAATGGAAAAGATTTGTTTTTTGGGCACACAAAAAGAATTCAGACCCTTTTTGGTGCCAATTTCTAAGGTTCTTGACTTTTTAGCTACAATTTTTAGTGACAGCACTAGTTCCTCAGCCATCAGAGTGCAATTAGCAGCCATATCCAACTTTCATACAGGATTAAATAACTCTACCTTAGCTTCCTCCAAGCTTTGTAAAGCCTTTCTCAGAGGAACCTATTTACTTAGACCTCCTTTAAAGGATCCTGCTACTCCACTGGATTTAAATGTTCTTCAGGGCTTGGCCCAGCTCCCCTTTGAACCATCACCAAAGTCGGATCTAAAATTTTTGACATGGAAAAACATTTTCTTAGTTGCTATTACTTCTGCCAGAAGTGTGTCTGAACTTCAGGCTCTATTTTCTAAACCTCCTTATTTAATTCTTCACAAGGATATGGTTTCTTTACAGACCAATCCTTCTTTTTCACCAAAGGTGGTGTCAGAACCCAATATTCATCTGGTTATCAACCTACCAGTCTTCTTTCTGAAATTTGCTAACAAAGGAGAATAAGAAGTTATGTACCTACCATAACGTTCCATGTTAGTTGTCTTCTTCTCGCCTTCTTTCTTGCTGGTTGGGTTCGGAGTCTACACTCGGCTCCGACTCGGCTATCTACTAAAGCTCGAGAGCTATTTACTGGCTCGAGCCCTCCCCATATCCCACAATGCTTGGCGCTAGATACCCAGATCTCATTTGGCAGAGCTAACACCATAGACAAATTTCAAGGACACCTGTCCAAACTACAAGGTTTACCTACAGTACGAAAACAGAGGAGGACGTAACCCAGATAAGACTCAGCCAGAGGAAGAAAGCCTCAAAAAGGAACTCTTCTCGGTCTGTCCAGGCTAGGGGGATGGAGGGTGGGACGCAAGAAAGAAGGCGAGAAGAAGACAACTAACATGGAACGTTATGGTAGGTACATAACCTCTTAATGTTAAGTTGTCTATCTCGCCTTCATTCTTGCTGGTTGGGACAGCGTCCCTAGCACCTTAGTCCTGGGTGGCTCATCGGAACAGACTCTTGAGCACAGTGGAACCAAAATCAGCTCTATTCCTAGAGGCCATATCCAACTTATAATGTGAAATGAAAGTATGAGGAGTGACCCATGTGGCTGCAGCACAAATAGATTCCATTGGTAGTTTTGCCTGAAAAGCTACCGAAGTAGCTAACGCTCTGGTGGAATGACCTTTAGGTTTAGTAGGGAGTTCTTTATGTCTCAGCTGATAAATCAAAGTAATAATAGAGAACAACCACCTGGATAAGGTTACTTTAGAAACTGGCAGGCCCTGCTTGCCCTCAGCATAGGACAGGAAGAGTTGGTCTGATTTTCTTGTTTGTTTAGTCCTATCCAAATAAAAATGTAATTGCCTATGAACGTCCAGTTGGTGTAACTTTTGTTTAGCTTTGTTCGAATAGTTAGGAAAAAAGACAGGTAGATCGATAGCCTGATTCAGGTTTGTTTCGGAAGGTATCTTGGGCAGAAAGGAAGGATTAGTCCTGAGTGAAACTCTATCCTTATGAAAAACAAGGTAAGGAGGATGAATACAGAGGGCTTGAAGTTCCGAAACTCTCCTAGCTGAGGTGATGGCTATTAAAAAGAGAGTCTTCCAGGAGAGCAATTTTAAGGAACAGGAAGCCGCAGGCTCAAAAGGGGGGAGAATCAAGGAAGCTAATATCAAGTTTAAGTCCCACGGAGGTGGGGGATCTCTGACCGGGGGCCTAAGCAAAATAGTTCCTTTAAGAAAGGCCTTGCAAAGTTTGTGGGACATGATGCTGGTTTCTGACAGACCAGCGTGAAAATTTGCGATAGCAGCTAATTGGACCCTAATGGTGGCAGATGAGGAACCAGCTTGAAAGAGTTCTGCTAAAAAATCTAGAACGTGATGGACAGGGGCTGTAAAGGGGTCTATATTCCTAGCCTCTGCCCAGAAAGAGAAATGTTTCCACTTACTAGCATAAGTCTTCCTGGTGGTAGATTTGTGCGAAGAAAGGATGATTTCACGCACCGGCTGGGAAATATGTGGAAGCCTGGCTAAGGTTGGAAGTGGAGCAACCAAGCTGTGAGGTTGAGAGACTGAAGGGATTGGTGCAGCCCGCCCGACTGATGGACCAAGAGGTCTGGCACTGGGTCCAGATTCCAAGGCTGCTCCAGCAGGTGACGATGCAGGAATGGGAACCAAATTTGTCGAGGCCAGTAAGGGGCAATGAGGATAATCCTGGATCCCAATGCGGTCGCCTTCTGAATTAGTATGGGAATTAGGGGAAAAGGTGGGAATGTATACAGAAGACCCCGGGGCCAATCGTGAACTAGAGCGTCTCTGGGGGAGTGGCCGGGGAGGGGAAAGAGAGTGAAGAAATCGTCGCACTTGCTGTTGAGAGGAGTTGCGAAAAGGTCGCAGCAAGGCTGACCCCATCTGTGGAAAATTTTGTCCGCTACTGACTGATTGAGAGACCACTCGTGAGGCATGAGAATAGCTCTGCTTAGCCTGTCCGCTATGATGTTGGACTTCCCGGGGATGTGCATTGCTATCAGAAACCGCTGAGAGGAGATCGTCCACTGCCAAAGTCTGAGTGCTTCTCGACATAAGGGATATGACTTGGTTCCACCCTGCTTGTTGATGTACCACACTACAGACATATTGTCTGTTTGAATTGCAATAGTCCTGGTGGGCAGAGAGTCCTGAAGAGCTTGCAACGCTAAAAGCACCGCTCTCATCTCCAAGACGTTTATGTGCAGGTGGTACTCTAGAGGTTGCCAAGTGCCCTGGACAGTCCTGCCCTGAAAGTGCCCCCCCCCACCTGATCAGGGAGGCATCCGTGGTCACCATGGCAACAGGAGAAGGAAGAACAAACGGTCTGCCCTGGAGTACTAGAGGGGAGCCCATCCACCAAGCCAGGTGGTCTTTGCATGATTGAGTGATTATCTTGTGAGACATCGGAAGTTGTTGAAAGGACCACTGGGTAAAAAGCATCCACTGAAGAATCCCCATGTGAAAATGAGCCAGGGGAACTAGTATGAATGCTGCTGCCATGACACCCAACGTTTTTAGTACAAATCTGGCCTGAATCCTCTTGCACTGTAGCAAGACCTGCACATGTCGGCGAATGTCTGACACTTTGTCTAGAGGAAGTTTTGCGGACAGATCTTTTGTATTTAATCTTGCGCCTACAAAGGTTATAGACTGACAAGGCGACAATTCAGACATTTTGAAATTTATTGAGATACCTAGCACGGAACAAGTTTGGATGGTATAATCCCTGGCTCGCAGTAGCTGATGCCTGGTGGAAGCAGTAAGGAGCCAGTCATCTAGATATGGAAACACCTGGAATCCTCGCCGTCTCAGGTGAGCCATAACCACTGTCATGCACTTGGTGAACACCCTGGGGGCTGTGGTGAGACCAAATGGCAGGGCTCTGAATTGATAGTGACTGGCTCCCAGCCGTAAGCACAGAAACCTTCTGGAGCGCCTGTCCATTTTGATATGGTAGTACGCATCCTGAAGGTCTATGGAGCACATCTAATTGTCCTGACCCAAAAAGGGTAGAATGGACTGAAGCGTGACCATCCGGAACTTCGTTCTTTGAACAGATTTGTTTTACCTGCTGAGATCCAAAATGGGTCTCCAGTCCCCTGTCTTTTTTGGTACCAAAAAGAACTTGGAGTAAATTCCGGATCCTTGCTGGTCTGCTGGGACTGGCTGGATGGCCCTTTCTTCTAGCAGTTTTTAAATTTCTAGTACTGCTTGTTCCCTTAGACTGGGTGGAACATCTGGAAGGGACTTGGTTGTTTGTACAGGGGTGTGGACAAAGGGGATTTTGTAACCCTCGGATATGATGGACTGTACCCATTTGTCTTGTGTGAGGAGATGCCAGGCTTCTGGGTACAGTGACAATCTTCCCCCGACTGCCTCCGAAGGTGGACAATCGGGCAGCCCTTCAGGGGTGCTGAAAGGGTTTGTCAGAGAAAGATTCTCTGCTACCCTGATTTTGCAGACCCCCTCTGCCCCTCAGGCGGCGTCTATTATTGTTCCCTCCCCTGCCCCTGGAGGGAAACTCGCCACGTGTGTCAGACATGACTCCCTGGGGTTTCCGAAACCACATTTTCCCACTCTTCTGACCTTTAGGGTATGGTCTAGAGAGAATAGAAAAACGGACTCCCACAGCACAGAGAGTCTTGCCTTCCTGCTCACACCTGGTAAGGGTATCCTTCACCTGTGGTCCAAACAGAGCCGAACCATCGAAGGGGGTATTGGTGAAGGACGCCTTAAAGGGGTCAGCAAAGTTACATAACCGCATCCAGGAATGTCTTCTCAAAGCCACGCCTATACCTGCGGCCCTACTCGCCCCATCGGCTGCATAAGAAATGAGCCACATGGAGGAGTTGACGATAGAGTTAAGAGTCGCCAGCTGGGAGTTAATTTTATCCTGAGCCCCCGCAGCTGATGGATCCTGAAGGGTATCACCCAGTTCCTTGAGAAGATCCCTTTGAAGGCGGGTGAAGTGGCAGAGATAATTCAGTGACCGCATGGAAAAGGTCGCTGAGGAAAACATCCACTTCCCGTACCTGTCCATTGTCCTAGACTCTTTAGTAGGTGGATGGACAGGCACCGAAGGGTCAGCCAACTCCATCTTCGTGGCTGCTGCCACCACCATGGCATCAACAGGGACACCTTTTGTCAAAAACTGTTTGTTGGGTGGGGCTGTAATGAACTTAGTGGGCCTGCGGGGAGTTGGTTCCACTGTGTCCGGGGCTGACCACGCCCTTTGAGCCACTACTTCCATGAGCGGGTCGAAGGGTGGAGGCACCCAGGAGGTGGAAGGGCGAGAACCAATCGCGTCCAGGTATACCGACTCGTTCTCGGAAGGGTTAAGGGCAGTCCAGTTCCCCCTCTGCTTAAGGATCTCTAGGATGTCTGAAAAGGAGACATCCTCAGAGGGGGATCTTGGGGACCCTTCCGAATCCTCCAAGTCAGTATCAGACGTGACTGACTCGGGGGAGTCTACATGTTTCCTCTTACATTTTCTCTTCCGAGGGGGCTCCTCTGAATGATCAGGGGAGGCCTTGGAAGAGGAAGATACGCCCAATGGTGCGACCTGGAGCATCTGTTCTCCACGCTTGGGGTCAGGAGGGTGGACAGAGACCAATGCAGGCACCATGGGGGGAGGAGCCGAAGGGGCTGATCGAGGAGCCGACCTCAGGAGTCAGCACGCTCCTCATGACCTCAAAGGCGTCCCTATCAGGCAGAGCAGAAGGTCCCCGCTCCGAAGAGACGTGAACCCCTCCCGGCACCGAGAGGGATGGCTCCAAGGCCGATGTTGGGGACCGAGCTCACCTTCACCGAAGCTTCGAGAGGGGGAACGGGGTCGGACAAGGGTCCGATGCCACTTGCCCCCTTGGAGCAGACGAGGGAGTCCCGGTGCCCAGATCCCTCCAAGGAAGGAACCAATGAAGAGATCGGAGCCGACGAAGGAGCCGAAAGGTGTGGTATCGGCACCGACATTTCCAAGATTCGAGCCCCAACCAGCTCTGGCTCCGAACACAAAGGGGGAGTCGGAGGAGGAACTGCTGAAGACACCGGGACAGCCAAAGTCTGTTGAGAAGGGCTGGTTAACATTTTAGCCAGGGCCTGCGATTTAAGGAGTCTACTGACCACCCTCTCCAAGTCATGATCAGATAACCTGGAAGACCGAGAGGAGTGGGACCTATGGCTCCGTTCAGACTGAAACAACGGTGACCTCGGAGCCGAACAAACCGATTCTAGGGAAGGGGACCTAGAACGTTTTCGACCCAACAACGGTTCCGACACTAAAGTCAGAGCCGATTGAGGTCTAGATATGTCGGCTCCAGCCGGAACCGAAGAAGAGGAGGCAGATGCTCCGCCCGGCGACGGCTCCAAACTGGGAGCCGACGGTTTGGTGGCTTTAAGGATTTCCCCGACTGAGGCTTCGCCGAGGATCCCTCTGGCTTAAGTAAGCCTCTCAAAATAAGCTTGTTCCTACGCTCCTGCAGGACTCTCGGGCTGAAGGCGTGACAGACCGAGCAGGAGTCCTGCAGGTGTAGGGAACCCAAGCAATACAGACAAGAAGTGTGACCGTCTGTCAGAGACATCTTCTGACAGCATGAGTCACACTTCTTGAAGCCCGAGACTTTATTATCCTTGGACATACTGGCCAGGGGATACTAAAGATAAAAAAATTAAACTAGTGCTTAAAAAGGCACACAGAAACACTCACACACCCGCACTAGTTAAGCTAACAATAAAAACTACAAAAAACTATCACATCCTTAATAATATATATGTAAAAAGTACAAGGCTAAATAGTACTCCTATAGGTACAAAAATGGTGGGGTTAGCCACAAATAGAGAAGAAACATAGGGGGGGGGGGTAGAAACTCTCTAACAGAAAACGAGTTTCCTTAGTGGGATAAACTAGGGGATACACAGTCTAACTATACTACAAGGGGAAAACTAACTATATCTAAGAAAAATACAAGGTAAATATTAGCTAATAATAGAAAAAAAAGGATTAATACGACCTGAGCCAGTAAAAGCGCAACCTCGTAGCTGAAGCGGCAAACAAGATCTGGGTATCTAGTGCCAAGCATTGTGGGATATGGGGAGGCCTCGAGCCAGTAAATAGCTCTCGAGCTTTAGTAGATAGCCAAGTTGGAACCAACCAGCAAGAATGAAGGCGAGATAGACAACTTAACATTATACGTTACACCTTTTATTTATTTATTTTGCCTTTGTTTAACAGGAGTGTCCGACTGGGCAGATACCCCTTTTCAGTGGAGGCCCGGGGAGAAAAGCTCCAGTGCAATACAAAAATATAACAAAGATGAATGCTGACTAACATAAAAATACTAAAAAGGAGTTAACTAGGGTAAACATAAGCATGCTACACACAATACTTCCTTTCCAGAACACAATACACACAATAGCTCATGAACTAGTATCGCATCTGTCAAGCCCATAAGGCTAAACACTAAACCTAACAAATTATAGGAGACTCCATTGTGAGACACACAGATGTCCCTCTCACTGGACTGGATAAGAAAAGGTCATGGTCAGCTGTCTGTCAGGTGACAGGTTCCACCATATCACACATGCACTCAAGTCTCTCAAGAACAGGTACCGTTATGACTCTGTCATAGTCCATGTTGGTGAGAACGGCTTGAGATATACCTCTCTGGACTATATGAAGAGAAATATGACTGAGCTCTTGGACTATGCATCTCAGGCAAGGACATCTTTAGCCTTAAGCAGCATTTTACCTTCACCTAGAATGATGCCTCAATACAAACAGAAAATGATTGACTTCAATAATTGGCTTAGCTTTTGGTGTCATTCTAAGGGGATCTGGTATCTGTCAGCCTGGGATAACATGATCGACAGACCTCGATGCTTTGCCAGAGATGGTATTCATCTGTCACCCCTGGGACTTTGGCTACTGGCTAAGGCTTTTGCCACCCCATAGTGCCTTTTTATACAGTGTCACAAGGACAAAACCCCGAAGTAAAAATACCATCCAAAAACAACATCAAGGTCATGTTGCTAAATGCTAGGAGTCTTAACACGAAACTGCATTCACTGGAAGCAGTCTTCACCCTGGAAGATGCAGACATTTGTCCAGTCATAAAGACATGGTTCAAGGCTGTGGAAAGCACCCCAGCCATACTGGGTTACATCTCTTTCCACATGTTCAGACCACAAACTGAAGGCAAGAAAACGATATGAGGCGGTGTATAAATATTCATCAAGGATAAATACACCTCTAGATTGGTCAAACAATATGACACCCTAGAGATACTTTGGGTGCAATTAACTGTTGGTAGGACACCTGTTCAAGTCACTGGCAGCTACAAACCCCCCACCCATGAATCAGAACACCCACTCTGCCTACTTGGATCAACCTGAGTCTATCAAGATACATCCTAACACCATAGTTTTGGTGACTTTAAACTACCTTAGCATTGATTAGGTGAATTACTCATGCTCAAACTCACCTTCCTAAAGGTTCCTCAACTTTGTCAACTCCAATGCCTTGGATCAGCTGGTTGACACCCCTACCAGGGGCACCAACATCCTGGACTTGGTGCTTACAAATATGGGAGACCACTGTATCTCCCCCAATGTGAGTTCATCCCTGCTGAGATCTGACCACAGATCAGTCTCATTTGAGGTAACTATCACACCTGACCCTCCCCTAGTAGCAACTAGACTAAAAAAAAACTTCTTCAAAGCAGATTATAACCTCTTACTGGATTGTATAAATAGCTTCATTACACCTCTACCCTCAGGTGGAACCAGTAAATATGCTGAGCTCTACACCAATGCCCTATACAAGCACCTGTATAACTGCATTGGCTCGGCAGTACCTGTTAGGACCAAAACAAGGTCTTCAAGGAAAAGTAAACCTGTCTGGTGGACAGCCACCATTAACAGGCTTTACAATAAAAGGAAGAAACTGCTGTCCAAGAGTAAGAAGGAGAGGGCTCTAAAATGGAGACACTCCCTCCTCAGCTTAATTAAGCAAATGAGACTTCTTGTGAAGTCCTCCAAGTCAAGCTACGAAACCAAGCTGGCTTCCTCAACCAAGGACAACCATAAAGTTTTCTTTAGTTACATCCGTAACCTAAAAGGTAAGGCTCAGATTTGCGTTGAACTGGTAGTTAATGGTAACACATACATTGAACTGGTGGACATAGCTAACCTGCTAGCCAACACGTTTGGTGAAAACTTCACTCCCTCGTCCCCGTCACACGTACTTCATGACATCCCTGCCACCTGTCCACTACCATGTATCTCTAAAGAGCAGGTCATAAATGCCCTCTCTAAGGCCAAAAACACAGCATCAATGAAACCTGATAACATTCCAGGCTGTGTCCTACATGGGCTCAAATAAGAAGTTATTTTACTTACCATAACTTTCCATGTGAGTTGTTCAACTCGCCTCCATTCTTACTGATGTGTTCAGAGCCAACCCTCAGCTCTGACTCGGCAAAATGCTAAAGCTTGAGGTCTTCAAACAGCTCGTGGCCTACTTCCTATCCCATGATGTAACAGTGCTTCCCTCAGATCTTGTTTGCACAATCATACTGATAACTAAAGACTACAGGCAATGAAATAAGAATACCATAGACAAGGACAAAATATCACTAGGACTCGTTGAAACTTCCTGGCCCTCAAGACTTTAAAGGAAGGGGGTTGGTGGGTGGGACGTAAGAATGAAGGTGAGATGAACAACTCACATGGAACGTTATGGTAAGGACATAGAACAACTTCACATTAAGAAGCTATCTCACCTTCATTCTCACTGACGGGTAAGCGTCCCAAGCACCATCTCCTTGGCTCATGGTAGTATATTCCTCAGAAACATAGAACCAAAGGAGGCCCTGTCCCTGGAGGCCTTATCCAATTTGTAATGAGTGATAAAGGTATGAGGTGAGGACCATGTGGCTGCTGTACAAACAGAATCTATTAGGCAGCCGTGTCATAAAGGCTGAAGTAAAAATTGCCCTGGTTGAGTGAGCCTTGACTTTATGATGTAATGTCATCTGCGAAGAGCCGTATGTGAAAGCAATACAGTCTGACAACCATTTTGATAACGTGGTTTTAACCACAGGAGTACCCTTCTTTGAATCTGAAAAGGAGACAAAAAGTCGGTCTGATTTTCTGAAGTCCGTAGTCCTGTCTAGATAGAATCGAAGTTCCCTATGGATGTCGAGTTTGTGCAACATGTGTTCCATTTTGTTTGTATATTTGGGGAAAAAACACAGGTAATTTTATAGTCTGGTTGAGATTTGTTTCAGAACAAACCTTAGGCAGGAATGAAGGATTTGTTCTCAGAGTTACTCTATCATTATGAAAAATCAAGTAAGGGACTTTGATGGACAAGGCATGTAGTTCCAAAATTCTTCAAGTGGAAGTAATAGCTACTAGGAACATGGTCTTCCATGATATGTATTTCAAATCATAGCATGATGTAGGTTCAAAGGGGGGAGAGGGATAAAATGATCCATGAGAGCACAAAATTAAGATTCCATGGAGCAGATGGGATTCTAATAGGTGGTCTCAAGTGAATAGTTCCCTTAAGAAATGCTTTAGAAAGTCTATGTGACATGATGGGAGTCTGTTGATCACCAATATGAAAATTAGAGATTGCTGCCAATTAAACTCTAAGGGTTGCTGCAGCTGCTCCTTCGTGAAACAATTTAGTCAGAAACTCTAGAATGGAAGAAATCGAAGCCCTATATGGATCAACATTATTATTTGACGCCCATATAGAAAATCTTTTCTACTTGCTAAGCTATAGTTTCCTAGTAGAAGATTTATGAGAAGAAATTAGGATGTTCTGTGCTGCAGGTGATAACTTGTGGAACGTGGCTATTCATGGAACTGGAGCAGCCACGCTGTCAATTTTAGGGTATGAATTGCAGGATGAAAAACCCCTGATGAATGTATCAGAAGATCTGGAACTGGGTTCAGGATCCATGGTTATTCCAGTAGATGAGGCTGCAGAAAGGGGAACCAAATTTGATGACGCCAGTAAGGGGCTATCAAAATAATGGTCCTTCCCAGAGTGCTGGCTTTCTGTAAGAATTTGGGTATCAGAAGAAACGGGGGAAAAGCATAAAGAAGTCCCGGGGCCAACTGTGTACAAGTACATCCCTTGGGGCATCTCCCAAGTTGGGGATCAGGGCAAAGTAGTTACTACATTTGGTGTTGGTGGGGGTTGCAAAGAGGTCGCAGCAAGGCTAGCTCCATCTGCAGAATATCCTTTCCGCTACTTCTTTTTTCAGGGACCACTGATGAGGAGACAGTATTGCTCTGCTCAATTTGTCCACGATCACATTGGACTTCCCCGGAATGTGCCTTGCTATCAGAAAGTGCTGGGTAGAAATTGCCCACTGCCATACTCTCAAGGCCTGTCAGCATAAGGGGTATGATCTGGTTCCTCCCTGTTTGTTTATGTACCAAACCACTGACATGTTGTCCGTCTGTATTGCAATAGTCCATAGAGGTAGAAAGTTTTGAAAGGACTGCAACGCTAGAAGTACCACTCTCATCTCTAGGACATTGATATGCAGATGAGCCTCATGATTCTCCCATGTGCCTTGGGCTGTCCTTCCCTGAAAATGCCCCCCCCCCCATCAGAGAGCCATCCGTGGTCACAGTGGCAACTGGGTTTGGAAGAACAAAGGGATGTCCTATTGTCACTTGAGGAGAGGTCAGCCACCAAAGAAGATCCTTCTTGCATGACTTTCTTATTATGATGTGGTGAGACATTGGAAGTTTCTGATAAGACTATTGTGTGAAAACCAGCCATTGCAGTATCCGCACATGTATTCGGCCTAATGGAATGGCAATGATGGCTGAAGCCATGGTCCCTAGTAATTTGAGCACTACTGAAACTGGGGCTCTCTGTTTGGGGATGAGATTTAGAATTTGTTGTCGAAGACTCACCACTCTTTCCATTGGAAGTTTTATGGTCATGGAAACTGTGTTGTGATCTGCTCTGATAAAGACAGTACATCTGGATGGCTGTAAAGCAGATTTGTCCCAGTTTATAGTAATCCTCAAACGACTGCAAAGTTCTAAGGTTGTCTCCCTTGCGTGCATGAGTTGATGCTTGGTGGTGGTGGTGAGGAGCCAGTCGTCTAAATATGGAAACACCTGGAATCCTAACTGCCTCAGGTGAGCTGTGACTACTGCCATACATTTGGTGAATACTCTGAGGGCTGTAGTGAGACCAAAGGGCAGAGCCCGAAACTGAAAGTGACTGGCTCCCAGCCGAAAGTGCAGATAATCCCTGGATGTTCTGGCTATCTTTATATGGTAGTACGCATCCTGGAGATCTACTGAGCACATCCAATTGTCCTTTCCCACAAAAGGAAGTATAGACTGTAGCGTGACCATCTGAAACTTTGTTTTCTTGACAGATTTGTTCAACCTGCTGTGATCCAAAATTGTTCCGAGTCTGGGTCAGTTCCGAAGCCCTAAGGGTCGGACCCGAAAGAATTTTAGCTAGTGCCTGTGACTGTAGAAGTCTCTGTACCACTCTGTACCACTCTGTACCATGTCCTCAGGAAGCAATGGATGATGTCTCAGACTGGAGAATAGGAGATTTTAAAGTGGGTGATACCGGCACCAAGCCTGGAGACCAGCTCCCACTGACCACAATTACCTCCGGCTCCATAAGCTTAGGTGCCGAGGTGGCAGTCTTGCTAGATTTAGTTGATTTTGAAGTTGATGAGCCCTTTCTCGGCTCCGACTCAGACGAAGAGCTTGTAGACACAGTATTTGGAGATTTAGTAGGCCTGTCCTTGTCTAAGGCTTCTTGAAAAGAAGATTTCAAGAGACCTCTTACTATCAGTTTACTCTTGCATTAATGAAGAATGCGAGAGATAAAAGATTGACAGATGGCACAATTTTCCTGTAGGAGAAGCTCATCTAAACAATAAACATAATTTGTATGGCCATCTGTAACTGACATCTTCTGTCCGCATTTCGGAAATTTTTTAAACCCAGACTTAACTTTCTCAGACATAACTCTGTCAAATGAAAATTACTCAAGGCAGAACAAACTCTAGTTCTATATATAGCAAAATATATATATGTGTGTGTGTGTGTATGTGTGTGTGTGTGTGTGTGTGTGTGTGTGTGTGTGTGTGTGTATATCTATATATATATATATATATATATATATATATATATATATATATATATATATATATATATAAAACACAAAGCACACAGTTAATATCTATATAAGAAACAACCCTAATAAAGGAGGATCTCTTAGACTAACTATAACTGTAATAACTATGAAACACACCAAACTGTTCAACAACTATTATACAACCCTAATAAAACTGCAGGGTTGAATAAAAGTAATGGCAATAATAGCAAAGGTTAAGAAGTTAGGTTCGTACCATAACGTTCCATGTTAGTTGTCTTCTTCGCCTTCTTTCTTGCTGGATGGGTTCGAGCCGATCCTCGGCTCCAACTGCCATACTATACCTCGAGAGCTATTTTTACCGGCTAGAGGCAGCCCTATAACCCACAATACCATGCGCTAACTCCCCAGCTCTCATTTGCAAGCTAAGACATAGTATAAAAATATTATTATAATCCTCATTGGCAAGAGAATGACGGACTCCTCCAAGGGTATGGGGAAACCGTAACATGTTGTATCTCCAGAAATGGAAGGACTCAGAGACCTCAAGTCTGTCCAGGCTAGGGGAAGGAGGAGGGGCCAAGAAAGAAGCGAGAAGAAGACAACTAACATGGAACGTTATGGTAAGAACATAACTTCTTAATGTTAAGTTGTCATTCTCGCCTTCATTCTTGCTGGATGGGACAGCGTCCCTAGCACCTTAGTCCTGGGTGGCTCAATGGAACAGACTCCTGAGTACAGTGGAACCAAAATCAGCTCTATTTCTGGAGGCTAGATCAAGCTTGTAATGGGCAATAAAGGTATGTTTGGACGCCCATGTAGCTGCTGCACAAATGGCATCTAGTGGTAACCTTGCTTGAAATGCCGTTGAAGTTGATAGTGCCCTGGTTGAATGAGCTTTAGGCCTAGAGGGTAGTTGTCTGTGTCTCAACTCATAGATCAAGGTAATAATAGATGTCAGCCATCTGGAAAGAGTAACCTTCAATACTGGAAGCCCTTTCTTGCCTGCAGCATAAGAGAGGAAGAGCTGGTCTGATTTTCTGAATTGTTTTGTCCTGTCTAGGTAATACGGTAATTGGCGATGAACATCTAATGAATGTAATTTTTGTTCAGCCCTGTTGGTGTAGTCTGGGAAAAATACGGGCAAATCAATGGAGTGGTTTAGGTTTGCTTCGATAACACTTTGGTAGAAAGGAAGGGTTTGTTCTGAGAGTTACCCTATCTTTATGAAAAACCAAATAGGGAGGACGGACAGACAAGGCTTGAAGTTCCGATACCCTTCTGGCAGATGTTATAGCTACTAAAAACAGCGGTTTCCAAGAAAGAAGTTTGAGGAGCAAGAAGCTGCGGTTTGAAAGGGGTAGAATTAGTGAAGTTAGAACTAAATTCAAATCCCATTGTGGGGGTGGATCTTTAACTGGAGGTCTGAGTAACAAAATGCCCTTGAGAAAGGCTTTACAGAGTTTGTGGGGCATAATATTTGCTTCTGAGAGTCCAACATGAAAATTAGCAATGACTGCTAATTGTACCCTGATAGTGAAGGAGATGACCCTGCATGGAAAAGCTCCAGGAAGTCTAGAACCTCATGAATGGGTGCATAGAAAGGATCTTAGGATCTAGTTTGTGCCCAGTGTGAAAAACGCTTCCATTTACTCGCATAAGTCTTCCTAGTATTGGACTTATGGGAAGCCAGAATGATCTCTGAACAGAGGAGAAATAAGGGAAGCCTGGCTATGGCTGGAAGTGGAGCAACCAAGCTGTGAGGTTGAGAGATGTAGAGACTGATGCAGCTTGCCCGTGATGGGTCAACAGATCCGGAAGGGGTTTCAAATGCCAAGGCTGTTCCAGTAGGTATTTGTGCAGGAAGGAACCAAACCTGTCGAGGCCAAAGGGGCAATGAGGATCATTTGGATCTCAATGCGGTTGCTTTCTGAATTAGTTGCGGAATCAATGGAAAGGGAGGAAAGGCATAAAGCAGACCCTGGGGCCAAACGTGAACAAGAGCGTCTCTGAGGGGCTGGCCTGGTAGAGGGAAAAGTGTGAAGAAGTCGAGGCACTTGCTGTTTTGCGGAGTTGCGAAAAGGTCACAGCAAGGCTGGCCCCACTTCTGAAAAATTCTCTACTACAGCTTGATTTAGAGACCACTCGTGAGGCATGAGGATAGTTCTGCTCAAACTGTCTGCTATGACGTTGGACTTCCCGGGGATGTGCGTTGCTATCAGAAACCGTTGAGATGAAATCGCCCATTGCCAAAGTCTGAGTGCTTCTCGACAGAGAGGGTAGGACTTTGTTCCGCCCTGCTTGTTTATGTACCACACCACAGACATATTGTCCGTTTGAATTGCTATAGTCCCCGTGGGAAGAGAGCTCTGAAGGGCCTGCAACGTCAAAAGCACCGTCCTCATCTCCAGGACATTTATGTGCAGGTGGCATTCTGACTGTTGCCAAGTGCCCTTGACCGTCCTGCCCTGATAATGCCCCCCCAAACCCGATCAGGGAGGCATCCGTTGTGACAGTGGCAACCGGAGGGGGGAGAACAAAAGGTCTGCCCTGAAAAAGCTGAGGGGAAACCATCCACCAGGAGAGATGCTTCTTGCAAGATGGTGTTATCAAAATGTTGTGGGTCATTGGCAGCTGTTGAAAGGACCACTGAGAAAACAGCATCCACTGAAGGAGTCTCATGTGGAAGCAAGCTAATGGAAGTAGAAGAATCGCCGCCGCCATGAGGCCCAACACTTTCAATACTAGCTTGACTTGGACCCTGCTGGGCCGAAACAGGAGCTGAACATTCCGTCTTATGTCTGTGACTCTCTGAGGTGGTAATGTTGCAGACATTTCTGTGGTGTTTAATACAGCACCTATAAAGTTTATACATTGACAAGGCGACAAGGAGGACTTTGCAAAATTTATAGAAATACCCAGGCTGTTGCAAAGATGGATAGTATAATTCCTGGCCATTATGAGATCCTGTCTGGTGGTAGCGGAAATGAGCCGGTCGTCTAAGTATGGAAACACCTGGAATCCTTTTTGTCTCAGGTGAGAAGCTAACCCCCTTTTTCCCCATTGGGGGGGGAATTTTGGTTAAACAAACCCGGAAGGGAGTTGGGTTTTAGAAACCACCAAAAAAAGGGCCCCAAAGGGCCCTGGAAAAAATTGGCACCATCTCCTTGGCTCATGGTGAGTATATGTCCTCAGAAACATATAGAACCAAAGGAGGCCCTGTCCCTGGAGGCCTTATCCAATTTGTAATGAGTGATAAAGGTATGAGGTGAGGACCATGTGTGCTGTACAAACAGAAGAATCTATATTCTAGGCAGCCGTGGTCATAAGGCTGAAGTGCAAAATTACTGCCCTGGTTGAGTGCGAGCCTTGACTTTATGATGTAATGTCGTTCACGAGAAGGCATTATGTGAAAAGCTAATACAGTCTGACAACCATTTTGATAACGATGGATTTTAACCACAGAATTACCCTCTTCTTTGAATCTGAAAAGAGGAGACAAAAATTAGGATCCTGATTTTCTGAGAGTCCAAGTAGTCCTGTCTAGATATGAATCGGAAGTTCCTATGGATGTCGATATGAGAGTTTGTGCAACATGTGTTCCATTTTGTTTGTATATTTGGGAAAAACACAGGTAATTTTAGAGAAGTCTGGTTGAATTTGTTTCAAGAAACAAACCTTAGAGCAGGAATGAAGGATTTGTTCTCAGAGTTACTCTATCATTATATGAAAAATCAAGTAAGGGACTTTGATGGACAAGGCATGTAGTTCAAAAATTCTTCAAGTAGATAATAGCTACTAGGAACATGGTCAACTCCATGATATGTATTTTCAAATCATAGGATGATGATGCAGGTTGAAAGGGGGAGAGGGATAAAATGATCCATGAGAGCACAAAATATGAAGATTCCATGGGAGCAGATGGGATTCCTAATAGGTGGTCTCAGAGTGAATAGTTCCCTTAAGAAATGCTTTAGAAAGTCTATGTGACATGATGGGAGTCTGTTGATCACCAATATGAAAATTAGAGATTGCTGCCAATTAAACTCTAAGGGTTGCTGCAGCTGCTCGACCGTGAAACAATTTGATCAGAAACTCTAGAATGGAAGAAATCGAGAATGACCCATATGGATCAACATTATTATTTGACGCCCATATAGAAAATCTTTCTACTTGCTAAGCTATAGTTTTCCTAGTAGAAGATTTATAAGTGAGAAGAAAGTGGGATGTTCTGTGCTGCAGGTGATAACAGTAGAGCGTGGCTATTCATGGAACTGGAGCAGCCACGCTTGTCCAATTCTTAGGGTGCTGAATTGCAGGATAGAAAAACCCTGATGAGAATGTATCACAGAAGATCTGGAACTGGGTTCAGGATCCATGGTTATTCCAGTAGATATGAGGCTGCAGAAAGGGAACCAAATTTGATGGCGCCAGTAGTGGCTATCAAAATTGGTCAGCCTTCCCAGAGTGCCATTTCTTGCAAGAATTGGGTATCCAGAAGAAACGGGGGAAAAGCATAAAGAAGTCGGGGCCAACTGTGTACAAGTACATCCCATGGGGCATCTCCCAAGTTAGGGGATGGGGCAAGTAGTTACTACATTTGGTGTTGGTGGGGTTGCAAGAATTACAGCAGCAAGGCTAGCTCCATCTGCAGAATATCCTTTCAGCTACTTCTTTTTCAGGGACCACCTGATGAGAGACAGTATTGCTCTGCTCAATTTGTCCACGATCATTGGACTTCCCGAATGCGTGCCTTGCTATCAGAAAGTGCTGGGTAGAAATTGCCCACTGCCATACTCCTCAAGGCCTGTCAGCATAAGGGGTATGATCTGGTTCCTCCCTGCTTTGTTTATGTACCAAACCACTGGGACACATGTTGTTATCCGTCTGTATTGCAATAGTCCATAGAGGTAGAAAGTTTTGAAAGGACTGCAACGCTTAGAGAGTACCTTCTCTCATCTCTAGGGACATTGATATGCAGATGAGCCTCATGATTCTCCCATGTGCCTTGGGCTGTCCTTCCCTGAAAATGCCCCCCCCCCATCAGAGAGCCATCCGTGGTCACAGTGGCAACCGGGTTTGGAAGAACAAAGGGATGTCCTATTGTCACTTGAGGAGAGGTCAGCCACCAAAGAAGATCCTTCTTGCATGACTTTCTTATTATGATGTGGTGAGACATTGGAAGTTTCTGATAAGACTATTGTGTGAAAACCAGCCATTGCAGTATCCGCACATGTATTCGGCCTAATGGAATGGCAATGATGGCTGCTGCCATGGTCCCTAGTAATTTCTCTGATAAAGACAGTACATCTGGATGGCTGTAAAGCAGATTTGTCCCAGTTTATAGTAATCCTCAAACGACTGCAAAGTTCTAAGGTTGTCTCCCTTGCGTGTATGAGTTGATGCTTGGTGGTGGCGGTGAGGAGCCAGTCGTCTAAATATGGAAACACCTGGAATCCTAACTGCCTCAGGTGAGCTGTGACTACTGCCATACATTTGGTGAATACTCTGAGGGCTGTAGTGAGACCAAAGGGCAGAGCCCGAAACTGAAAGTGACTGGCTCCCAGCCGAAAGTGCAGATAATCCCTGGATGTTCTGGCTATCTTTATATGGTAGTACGCATCCTGGAGATCTACTGAGCACATCCAATTGTCCTTTCCCACAAAAGGAAGTATAGACTGTAGCGTGACCATCTGAAACTTTGTTTTCTTGACAGATTTGTTCAACCTGCTGTGATCCAAAATTGTTCCGAGTCTGGGTCAGTTCCGAAGCCCTAAGGGTCGGACCCGAAAGAATTTTAGCTAGTGCCTGTGACTGTAGAAGTCTCTGTACCACTCTGTACCATGTCCTCAGGAAGCAATGGATGATGTCTCAGACTGGAGAATAGGAGATTTTAAAGTGGGTGATACCGGCACCAAGCCTGGAGACCAGCTCCCACTGACCACAATTACCTCCGGCTCCATAAGCTTAGGTGCCGAGGTGGCAGTCTTGCTAGATTTAGTTGATTTTGAAGTTGATGAGCCCTTTCTCGGCTCCGACTCAGAGCGAGCTTGTAGACACAGTATTTGGAGATTTAGTAGGCCTGTCCTTGTCTAAGGCTTCTTGAAAAGAAGATTTCAAGAGACCTCTTACTATCAGTTTACTCTTGCATTCATGAAGAATGCGAGAGATAAAAGATTGACAGATGGCACAATTTTCCTGTAGGAGAAGCTCATCTAAACAATAAACATAATTTGTATGGCCATCTGTAACTGACATCTTCTGTCCGCATTGAAATTTTTAAACCCAGACTTAACTTTCTCAGACATAACTCTGTCAAATGAAAATTACTCAAGGCAGAACAAACTCTAGTTCTATATATAGCAAAATATATATATGTGTGTGTGTGTGTATGTGTGTGTGTGTGTGTGTGTGTGTGTGTGTGTGTGTGTGTGTGTGTGTGTGTGTGTGTATATATATATATATATATATATATATATATATATATATAAAACACAAAGCACACAGTTAATATCTATATAAGAAACAACCCTAATAAAGGAGGATCTCTTAGACTAACTATAACTGTAATAACTATGAAACACACCAAACTGTTCAACAACTATTATACAACCCTAATAAAAACTGCAGGGTTGAATAAAACGTATTTGCAAGTAATAGCAATAATAGCAAAGATTAAGAAGTTATGTTCTTACCATAACGTTCCATGTTAGTTGTCTTCTTCTCGCCTTCTTTCTTGCTGGATGGGTTCGGAGCCGATCCTCGGCTCCGACTCGGCCTATACTATAGCTCGAGAGCTATTTTTACCGGCTTGAGGCAGCCCTATAACCCACAATACCATGCGCTAACTCCCCAGATCTCATTTGGAAGCTAAGACATAGTATAAAAATATTATTATAATCCTCATTGGCAAGTACGGACTCCCTCCAAGGGTATGGGGAAACCGTAACATGTTGTATCTCCAGAAATGGAAGGACTCAGAGACCTCAAGTCTGTCCAGGCTAGGGGGTAGGAGGGAGGGACGCAAGAAAGAAGGCGAGAAGAAGACAACTAACATGGAACGTTATGGTAAGAACATAACTTCTTAATGTTAAGTTGTCATTCTCGCCTTCATTCTTGCTGGATGGGACAGCGTCCCTAGCACCTTAGTCCTGGGTGGCTCAATGGAACAGACTCCTGAGTACAGTGGAACCAAAATCAGCTCTATTTCTGGAGGCTAGATCAAGCTTGTAATGGGCAATAAAGGTATGTTTGGACGCCCATGTAGCTGCTGCACAAATGGCATCTAGTGGTAACCTTGCTTGAAATGCCGTTGAAGTTGATAGTGCCCTGGTTGAATGAGCTTTAGGCCTAGAGGGTAGTTGTCTGTGTCTCAACTCATAGATCAAGGTAATAATAGATGTCAGCCATCTGGAAAGAGTAACCTTCGATACTGGAAGCCCTTTCTTGCCTGCAGCATAAGAGAGGAAGAGCTGGTCTGATTTTCTGAATTGTTTTGTCCTGTCTAGGTAATACCGTAATTGGCGATGAACATCTAATGAATGTAATTTTTGTTCAGCCCTGTTGGTATAGTCTGGGAAAAATACGGGCAAATCAATGGAGTGGTTTAGATTTGCTTCCGATAACACTTTTGGTAGAAAGGAAGGGTTTGTTCTGAGAGTTACCCTATCTTTATGAAAAACCAAATAGGGAGGACGGACAGACAAGGCTTGAAGTTCCGATACCCTTCTGGCAGATGTTATAGCTACTAAAAACAGCGGTTTCCAAGAAAGAAGTTTGAGGGAGCAAGAAGCTGCCGGTTCAAAAGGGGGTAGAATTAGTGAAGTTAGAACTAAATTCAAATCCCATTGTGGGGGTGGATCTTTAACTGGAGGTCTGAGTAACAAAATGCCCCTGAGAAAGGCTTTACAGAGTTTGTGGGGCATAATATTTGCTTCTGAGAGTCCAACATGAAAATTAGCAATGACCGCTAATTGTACCCTGATAGTGGCCGATGATGACCCCGAATGAAAAAGCTCCGCCAGGAAGTCTAGAACCTCATGAATGGGTGCATGGAAAGGATCTAAGGATCTAGTTTGTGCCCAGTGTGAAAAACGCTTCCATTTACTCGCATAAGTCTTCCTAGTATTGGACTTATGGGAAGCCAGAATGATCTCACGAACAAGAGGAGAAATAAGGGGAAGCCTGGCTATGGCTGGAAGTGGAGCAACCAAGCTGTGAGGTTGATCGAATGTAGAGACTGATGCAGCTTGCCCGTGAGGTGGGTCAACAGATCCGGAAGGGGTTCCAAATGCCAAGGCTGTTCCAGTAGGTATTTGTGCAGGAACGGGAACTAAACTTGTCGAGGCCAAAACGGGGCAATGAGGATCATTTTGGATCTCAATGCGGTTGCTTTCTGAATTAGTTGCGGAATCAATGGAAAGGGAGGAAAGGCATAAAGCAGACCCTGGGGCCAAACGTGAACAAGAGCGTCTCTGAGGGGCTGGCCTGGTAGAGGGAAAAGTGTGAAGAAGTCGAGGCACTTGCTGTTTTGCGGAGTTGCGGAAAGGTCACAGCAAGGCTGGCCCCACTTCTGAAAAATTCCGTCTACTACCGCTTGATTTAGAGACCACTCGTTAGGCATGAGGATAGTTCTGCTCAAACTGTCTGCTATGACGTTGGACTTCCCGGGGATGTGCATTGCTATCAGAAACCGTTGAGATGAAATCGCCCATTGCCAAAGTCTGAGTGCTTCTCGACAGAGAGGGTAGGACTTTGTTCCGCCCTGCTTGTTTATGTACCACACCACAGACATATTGTCCGTTTGAATTGCTATAGTCCCCGTGGGAAGAGAGCTCTGAAGGGCCTGCAACGTCAAAAGCACCGTCCTCATCTCCAGGACATTTATGTGCAGGTGGCATTCTGACTGTTGCCAAGTGCCCTTGACCGTCCTGCCCTGATAATGCCCCCCCCCCACCCGATCAGGGAGGCATCTGTTGTGACAGTGGCAACTGGAGGGGGGAGAACAAAAGGTCTGCCCTGAAAAAGCTGAGGGGAAACCATCCACCAGGAGAGATGTTTCTTGCAAGATGGTGTTATCAAAATGTTGTGGGTCATTGGCAGCTGTTGAAAGGACCACTGAGAAAACAGCATCCACTGAAGGAGTCTCATGTGGAAGCGAGCTAATGGAAGTAGAAAAATCGCCACCGCCATGAGGCCTAACACTTTCAATACTAGCTTGACTTGGACTCTGCTGGGCCGAAACAGGAGCTGAACATTCCGTCTTATGTCTGTGACTCTCTGAGGTGGTAATGTTGCAGACATTTCTGTGGTGTTTAATACAGCGCCTATAAAGTTTATACATTGACAAGGCGACAAGGAGGACTTTGCAAAATTTATAGAAATACCCAGGCTGTTGCAAAGATGGATAGTATAATTCCTGGCCATTATGAGATCCTGTCTGGTGGTAGTGGAAATGAGCCAGTCGTCTAAGTATGGAAACACCTGGAATCCTTTTTGTCTCAGGTGAGCCGTGACCACTGCCGAACATTTGGTGAACACCCGGGGGGCTGTGGTGAGACCAAAGGGCAGGGCCCTGAATTGAAAATGACTGACTCCCAGCCGGAAGCGGAGAAACCTCCTGAAGCGCCTGTGTATTTTTATGTGGAAGTACACGTCCTGGAGGTCTAACGAGCACATCCAGTTGTCTCTGCCCAAAAAGGGTAGAATGGACTGCAGTGTTACCATCCAAAATTTTGTCTTTAACACATAGTTGTTTAACCTGCTGAGGTCCAAAATGGGTCTCCAATCTCCTGTATTTTTTGGTACCAAAAAGAATCTGGAGTAGATTCTGGATCCTAGCTGATCTGTTGGGACTGCCAGGATGACTCTTTTGTTTAACAGCTTTTTTATTTCTAGCTGAGCCTGACCCCACTGCGCGGGTGGTACGTCTGGTAGGGGTTTTGGCGGTTGTACCGGAGGGAAAGTGAGAGGAATTTTGTAACCCTCAGATATGACCTTCTGTACCCATGTGTCTTGAGTGATGGATTGCCAGGCTTCCAGGTACAGAGATAATCTTCCCCCGACTGCCTCCGAACAGTCGGGCAGCTTCTCAGGGATGCTGAAAGGGTTGGTCAGGGAAAGATTCCCTCGAACCCTGGTTTTGTGGACCCCCTCTGCCCCTGGGGCGGCATCTGTTATTATTCACCCCTCTGCCTCTAGGGGGAAATTCACCACGTGCGGCAGGCGCGACTCCCTGTGGTTTGCGGAACCACATCTTTCCACCCCTCTGTCCCTTAGGATAAGGTCTAGAAGGCGTGGAAAAACGGACTCCCACGGCAGAGAGAGTCTTACCATCTTGCTCGCATCTGGTGAGGGTATTCTTCACCTGAGGCCCGAACAATTCTGAACCATCAAAGGGGGTGTTGGTGAAGGACGCCTTGAAGGGGTAGGCAAAATTACAGAGTCGCATCCAAGCGTGGCGTCTCAACGTAACGCCTGTGCCAGTGGCCCTACTCGCTCCATCGGCTGCATAAGAGATTAGCCGCATGGAGGAATAAACAATGGAGTTCAGGGTAGCCAGCTGAGAGTTTATTTTGTCCTTAAACCCCACAGCCGAAGGATCCTGTACCGTTTCACCCAGCTCTGTGAGCAAGTCTCTTTGAAGGCGGGTGAAATGACATAAATAGTTCAGCGATCACATAGAAAATGTCGCTGAAGCAAAAGTCCGCTTGCCGTACCTGTCCATGGTCCTGGACTCTTTGTTAGGAGGATGAACAGGTACAGAAGGATCAGCTAATTCCTTCTTAGTGGCTGCTGCTACCACCATAGCATCAACTCAAACACCTTTGGTGAGTTAGGATTTGTCATCTGGTGCAGAAATAAATTGAGAAGGCCTCCTAGGGGTAGGTTCCATTGACTCAGGAGCTGCCCACGCCTTTCTAGCAACTACCTCCATTAGTGGGTCGAAAGTGGGAGAGACCCAGTAGGTGGAAGGGCGAGATCCAAAGGCGTCAAGGTAAACCGACTCATCCTCAGAAGGTTTGAGAGTGGACCAATTTCCCCTCTGTCTTAGGATCTCCAGGATGTCTGAAAAGGAGACATCCTCAGAGGGGGATCTGGGGGAACCCTCTGACTCATCCAAGTCGGTGTCCGACGTGACAGACTCGGGGGAGTCTATGTGCTTCCTCTTGCACTTTCTTTTCCTAGGGGGTTCCCCTGAAACTTCAGGGGAACCCTTGGAAGAGGAGGAGACACCCAAAGTGGGTACCTTACGTTTTGGATCTCTGCTGTCAGGTATAGGAGGATGGCCAGAGACCGTAACAGGCACTACAGAGGGAGGAGCCGCAGAACTTAACCTTGGAGTGGACACCGGGTCCAGCACACTCCTCATCACCTCGAAGGCTCCCCCATCAGACACCAAAGGTAGCCCTGGCTCGGAAGAGGCTGGAACCGCCCCCAGAACTGACAGAGAAGGCTCCGAGAATGATGTCGGGGCCGAACTAACCACAGCCGAAGCTCCGAGAGGGAGAGTGGGGTCGGACAAGGGTCCGATGCCACTCGCCCCCTCGGAGCCGACAGTGCAGCTTCGGCGCCCGGACCTCTCCATGGACGGAACCAATAAAGAGGTCGGAGCCCACGACACCGGAGCCGAAGGAGGAGGTATCGGCTCCGACGTGGGCAAGGTCACGGTTCCGACGAACACCAGCTCCGAACTCGAGAGATGAGTCAGAGGAGGAATAGATAACTGTATCGAAGGAGCCACAGTCTGGTGAGATGGGCTCTGAAGCATTTGGGCCAGCGCCTGAGACTTTATGAGTCTACTGACCACCCTCTCGATGTCGTGATCGGAGAGCCTGGAAGACCTCGATGAATGAGTCCTATGACTCCGCTCCGATAGAAGGGGGGTCCTCGGAGCCGATCTGACGGATGCTAAAGAAGGGGACCTAGAGCGCTTGCGCGCTGGGGTCGGCTCCAATGATGGTTTCGAAGCACACTTTGCTCGCCTCGGAGCCAGCCGGAACAGAGGTCGGAGCCATCTCGACAACACCAGCCCTCGGCTCGGAAGCTGGAGCCGAGGGTTTGGCGGTTTTTGATGACTTCCCTGAACCAGACTTGGATGAGGAGTCATCAGGCTTTAACAAGCCCCTTAGAATAAGCTTGTTACGCCTTTCCTGCAGGACTCTTGAACTAAATTCGTGACAAACGGAACAAGAGTCCTGCAGGTGTAAAGGCCCCAAGCAATAGACACAAGAAGTGTGACCGTCTGTCAGAGACATTTTCTGACAGCACGAGTCACACTTCTTGAATCCTGAGACTTTAACGTCTTTGGACATTCCCCTAAGACAGTCACACAATCAGCACACACACTCACTCACACACAAGGGGGAGATGAGAGGACTGATTAAAAGAACAACACACACACACACACACACAGAGGTGAGTAAAAAAGAAAAACTAAGGCCTGTAGGCCTGATTATAAAAGTTAACTACTGGGGTGGGTAGGGCTTACGAAACAAACTCTATTAAGTAAAATATTGATAGGGAACAAAAGTAGGGAAGTATAGCCTAATAACTATCTCAAAAAATTAGAAATTCGTTGAAAAAATCCTTTACTGACCTGAGCCGGTAAAAAAGCAACCTCGCAGCGAAGCGGCAAATGAGATCTGGGGAGTTAGCGCATGGTATTGTGGGTTATAGGGCTGCCTCGAGCCGGTAAAAATACCTCTTGAGCTATAGTATAGGCCGAGTCGGAGCCGAGGATTGGCTCCGAACCCATCCAGCAAGAATGAAGGCGAGAATGACAATTTAACATATATTATTAATGCCCTAATAAAAAACAGGGCTACATATAAAGGATAGGGAGTAAGTTATTGAATCTAACTCTTAACTATTCTAGTTCACTTACAGCAAAAAGGGCCTAAAAATAAATGTCCTCAAGAAAAGGAGAAAAAACACTCTAACAAAACTAACAAAAGAGATAAGTGTCTCAAGTGGCTAACTGTAATCTAATAAGTAACAACAAACAGGAATGGAAATTTTTGTTTAGACAAATACCAAAAGTTTGATAATACTGGCCAGAACTGTTCAATGAACACCCGATCTGTTGCAGCGGCAAACGAGATCTGAGGGAAGCACTATTGCATCATGGGAAAGGGAGTAGGCCACGAGCTGTTTGAAGACCTGTTTGAAGACCTCGAGCTTTAGCATTTGGCTGAGTCGGAGCAGAGGGTCAACTCTGTACCCATCAGTGAGAATGAAGGCGAGATAGAACAACTTCACATGAAGAATTAGCATCACCATTGGCTACTCTTTACAATCACAGTCTAAGTACAGGCTTCATTCCAGCTGAATGGAAAACAGCCACCATTATACCCCTGCACAAAGGTGGTGCTTCTACAGACCCTGGGAACTACAGATCTATTAGCCTGACTAGCCTTATCTGCAAGGCCATGGAGAAAATCATCATGGACCTTATCAACAAAGATATAGGTAATCTCCAAACACTAGATCCTACCCAGTATGGATTTGTCAAGGGGAGATCATGCTTGTTAAACCTGGTGGATTTCTTCAAGACAGTCACAAGGGTCCTGGACAAGGGGAAATATATGCATACAGCTTACCTAGACCTGGCCAAGGCATTTGACACTATCCCTCACTCAGCCATCATTGACAAACTCTCCCAGCTAGACATCAACCCTTATATCGTAAGGAGGGCTGTGAAATGTCTCTCTGACAGAACTCATGCAGGTAAAATAGGAGAATCCACCTCCAACATCAGACCTGTTACGAGTGGTATTCCACAGGGATCTTCCACAAGGATCGGTCCTGGGACCTCTACTGTCTGGAATCTATTTCTCCAAAGTACAAGCTAAAACCAAGGGACTGTGGCTGACAAAGTTTGCTGACAACTTGAAAATGGGTGCAGTCATAGAATCTCCAAATGATGTCAACATCCTTCAAGAAGGTCTTATGCAAACAAATGATTGGTGCCAAAATCATGGCCTCAAACTCAATGCAAAAAAATGTATTTTCATTATTTCGGCAACAGCGATGTTCCTGCAAATTACCACATCAATGGCAATACCCTAAGTATGCACTCAGTGGAGAGACAGCTGGGCACTCAGGTTGACAGCAATCTTGCCTTTGATCACCATGTCTCCAAAGTGGTAGGAAGGGCATACTATATGGCTCACCTCATCAGTAAGGACACTGACTCAAGAAAAAGTAAAGTCATCACTCCTCTGTAGTCTTCACTCATTAGGCCAATAACTGAGTACAAAGCTCCTTTTGGCAAGTACCTTTCAAAACAACTGCAGCAGGTGGAGAGACCACAAACGTTCCTCACAAAGAAAATTCAAGGTCTTCAGCAGCTATCCTATGTGGATCGGCTGAAATCACTGTCTCTTTATTCTGTTTCATACATACTACTCAGAGGCAATCTCTGACTTGCATATAAAGCGATCTCTGACCCTGCTTTATTGGAAATTATGCACATCCACAAGTCAAATGGCACATGGGTTACTCGCTCTAAAGACCTAAACCTGGTATGTGACATCAATAGAACCTGCTGGAGAGACAGTTTTGTCTCCCTGAGGTTACTACACCTTTGGAACAGACTCCCACTTCACATCAAACAGAGCACCTCATTGGCCCTCTTCAAACACAATCTGGACAATTGGATGGGTAACTGTAAATTCACAACAGGGGTTCCACCTGTGTCCCTCTTGGACAGGGGCAATAGGTGCTGATCATGGTAACAAGGGTAAAATTTGGCTAAGCTTGTAAGGACCCTCGGGCCATTACCCTAGTAACTTCCTATGATCCTATGATTGTATGAAGAATACTACACACTAATGTGCAATATACCTGCCATTTCAGATCGAACATAATCTATATCCATTATATATTCCAAACACAATTGCATGCAATACTATCTACAAGGTAGACAATGATGTTAACAGATAATAGACAGTTATGACAATTCTTATAAGAAACAGAACTAGCAGCAGGATGGTGCTGTGAACAGAAAACTAGCAGACAGGATGGTATTGTGAATACAAAAATAGTTGACAAGTCAATATAATTCTTGTACAGACAAAGCTCTACTACTGTATAAAATTATGCCATTCTTGGAGAGGTAATGGTAGACAGAATAAAAGGGAAGAGGAGACGTGATAGTGAGGTCAATGGTGGAGAAGGAAAAAGTAAAGTGAAACTTTACCAAAGCCTCCAAAAGCCCATTCTACCAGGTCTATGGCAACTTCCTAAGCCTATTTGTCTAGAACTTCCTTGGATTACATTTGTGCAGCTCAGCTACAACTTGGGCTAATCCTCATACATGTATCATTCATTACAAATTGGATCTGGTCTCTAGGGGAAGAGCAGCCTTTGGCTCAGCTGTGCTCCACAATATCCTTCCTTAAGAGTCCTCTCGGGATTAAGTAGCTAAGGACTCTGTCCCAACAGTTGAGGAATGAATGAAAATGACAATACCAGATAAAAAGTTATATATTCACAGTAACATTCCATCTGTGTTGTCCATTTTCATTCTACTTCAGCTTCCCACCCACCAAACCCCTGCTTGCTTTACTCCTGGAAAGATCAAAATATATTGGAGGAACCACTGTTCCCTGTTTAATCCCCAGATTCCATTCTTTATTTTATACTGCTCTGTAGGTCTATGGGCAACAAACTAGATCTGAGGAATGTAAGATGACTAGGGCATTATGGGCAAGTGTTCTACAATCCAGAAGAAGCGGCCAAGTCGGATCTGAGCTTAGGATCTGAACCCAACAGTTGAGGAAGAATGAAAATTGAGAACACAGATGGAACATTATGGCAAGTACACACATGCATACATATATATATATATATATTATATATATATATATATATATATATATATATATATATATGGGTCTCCTTTTGTTGAAAACACAGTTTATGGAGAAACAGAAGGTCGAACCCACTTAAGCAAAAGTGCACTACACTGGAAGTGCACTTTTGCGAAAGACAATTTGCCTAAGCACGTTATAGTGGGAATAAAGAAATAAATCCTTTTCCCCAGTGTAGTACGATCTTGGAGTTAGTATATTTAAGTAGGTGGAGTGTGGGGGGTGCAGCCCCTTACATGGGGGGTGCAGGGGGACTCGCCCCCTGCAAAGCAGTGTTTAAAGTAATTTTTTTTTCCGATTGGGTGAATCGACTTTCACGAAAGTGCACTTTCGTTGTAGTGCACTTTTGTGGAAGTGGGGTTTTACTTTTGCTTTTCAAGATTGTGTAATTTGGATAAAGAAAAGTAGACCCATATATATATATATATATATATATATATATATATATATATATATATATATATATATATATATATATATATATATATATATATATATATATATATATATATATATATATATATATATATATAAATATATATATATATATATATATATATATATATATAAATATATATATATATATATATATATATATATATATATAGACATTTATTCTATTTCCATACGTTATTTTGAGTGATTGCTACGGTTTCCTGCTTTTATGTGTGCACTTCAATGATTTTCTTGTTAAAAAAAAGTTGTTCTTCTTTTCATTGTTACTGCTGTAAGACTGTCTTGAATTGCACTTGTGGTTCTCTTCTACTGTGTTTTCACATTAGGAGGATTGGCTTTATTTTTCTTGTGGCAGGAGGTGTTTGCCTGTTTTACCTGAGTTGGAGAAATACACAAAAGGACTTGTAGTGTAGTCATTCTGTGGACGGCACTATGTTGCAGTATTAGCGCTGTCACCTTACAGCAAGAGGTTCTCCGGTTCAATTCTCGGCTGGAGTCCCTTCTCTGTGGACTCTGCATGTCCTCCTTGCGTTAGTGTGGGTTTCCCCTGGGTGCTCCAGTTCCTCCCAAGTTTCAAAGACATGCATTTACAGCATTTCTCCCCAGGCCTCCACTGAAAATTGGCTTTGTTCCAAGTTGGACTTTCCCAGTAAACAAATGCTAAATAAATAAATACATTTTTTGACCAGAGGGCTAGTTAGTTTTCTGTTTTTTGCTGTGCTGTTATAAATTTTGCTCATTTGCATGGATTAGTAGTGCCCTGCTCAGTAGAAAACATCTTGAAAGCAAATTTCTCCTGTATAACAGTCCATAAAACTGTGCCCTCTAAAGCATCAGTATAGTGTAAATACCTTGTGTGCTGACAAGCTTATAGCAGCTAGTTGGGAGTCAAGTGACAGTATCTACAGATTTAATTTCAGTACTGCGTAAACATTTAAGTTAGTAGAATTTAGTACTGTTGAGCATAATCTGCTCCAACAAAGAACCCTTCTAACCTCAATGAACCACCACTTGTAGCTCACAAATCAAAGGACTGGACAGTATGGATATACGATTTCTTAACTTCTCTGAAGCCAGCTTGGTGGATATGGGCATCTTGAAACAATGTAGCAATAGTCTTGTGTTTACAAACAACCATATCATCCTTAAAGAACATAAAGTACACTGAAGGCTAAACTCTCACATACAAGTGCACATCAGATTGTGAAAACCACACACAAGACACCCACCTCACGGCACACAAATACACAGATGTATATGCTAAGGCATTTAAAATCAATCTTCCTGAACAGCAAAGATCACCTAGACCACTCATTATCAAAGCTCTCCCCGCACTTGAGAATACAGGCATCTGTGCAGTTACTGAGACAAGGTTTAAAGCGGCATAGAATACCCTGGTAGTGAAAGGTTTCAGTGTCTTCCACATACACAACATACCTCTAGGGTGGGCAAACAGGATGAAATATTGGAGTCTCTCCACACGAAGATCACCACAGACAAAATCCCATATCATAACCTAACCAGCCAGAGGCCACTGTCCATGTCCGAAGAAGCTCACAATACATACTTGAATCTGCTGGAGACATTTAACATCCAACAACATACTCTACTCATGGGAGACTTTAATTACCCCAGAATGGGAATCCTACATAGCCTCAAATCTACCGACACAGAGATTCCTTGACTTCCGAAATGAAAATAACCTTAACCAAATAGTGAACATTGCACCTATCAAAGTTAACGAAGGACTAGCCCCAGAAATAAAGCGACCTGGTGGCATCCCAAATTAAACAGGATATACAACAAAAGGAAAAAAAATCATGGCAAAAATCAGGAAGTATAATTCCCATAAATTTAGACACTCTCAAAGTAAATAGGCAACTAAGAGGGCTATTTAGGTCAAGCAAAGCCAAGTTTGAGGTTAAGGTAGCCTCCCAGGTGAAAGATAACTATAAGGCCTTCTACAACTATTTCAGAAACCTCAAGGGCAGCACACAGCATTCACTGAGCCTAGCAATACAGCAAATCTGTTAGTGGACAAATTCAGTTCCAATTTTACTCCCCTCTCACCCCCAACCATCCCCACAAACATAACCCCTCCAACTATAACTAGAGAGCATGGACTGGCTGCACTCACTAAAGCAAAGAACACAACCTCAGTGAGCCCTGATAATATCCAGGATGCCTCGTAAATAGTCTAAAATATGACTTATCAAGACCATTAGAGTCATTATTTAACTATAATTTAAAACAGGTTTTGTGCCATGTGAATGAATAAATGTGATGCTCATCTTCCTTCATAAGGAAACTACAGACCCATTAGTCTGACTAGTTTTGTTTGTTAAATCATGGAAAGAAATATCACTGAAATTATAAGCAAGGACACTGGAGACCCCAGACACAAGATCCTTTCCAGTTTGGCTTTGTCAAAGGAAGGTTATACTTATTGAATCTGGTGGACACTAAGGCAAAGGATGATGTGAAAGCAGTACAGACTGCCTACCAATATCTGTTTAAAGCATTTGATAAAATACCCCACTCAGGGACTGTCAACAAACTTACAGAGCTGGGTATAAAAACCTTTATAACATGCTGGATAGCTAGCTGGCTCACTGATAGGGCCCAAGAGGTTAGAATCAGTAAGGCTACCTCCACACAGAGGCCAGTCACCAGTGGAGCCCCCCAGGGCTGAGTACTGGCCCCACTTCTCTTTGCCATCTACTTCCTGGATGTCAAAGCCAATGTCAAAGGCATTTGGTTAACCAAGTTTGAAAAAGCTTACAAACTAAGAGCAGTCATTAAATCCCCCCAAGATAAGAACACCCTTCAGGAAGGTCTAATACAGGCAAGCATTTGGTCCCAAAGCCATGGCTTAAAACTCAATACCAAGAAGTGCATTACACTACCTTTTGGTAAGTCAGCTACCCTGGGTAACTATGTCATCAATAAAACACCCTTAAAAGCAGATCCACTAGTCAGGGATTTGGAAAGTCATGTAAACAGTAACCTAGCCTTCGACCAATATGTGTCTAAGGTAGTAAGAAAATCCTTCTATGTTGCTCAACATATAAGTAAGTGAATGGCATCTAAGTCCAGAGAGGAGTCTTCAAAGAACTGTACTTGGCCCTCATCAAACAATCATAGATTATAATGCTTAAGAATTAAACTGAGTATAGTGCCCCCTTTGGTAT